>NC_073694.1:163501947-163517117 GCF_029784165.1 Wyeomyia smithii
AATCGGCCATTAGTTGTTACCACTGAAAACATTCACCTGCCAAATTTAGTTCCATTTAGTTGGTTAGCTCTCGAGCTGAGCAGAAATTTGTGTTTCATTTGTATGGAACCCCTCCCTTCCAGAAAAGGGAGGGGCGTCCAACTATTATGGACATATTTGTTATCCCTTAAAACATCCTTATGCCAAATTCGGTTTCATTTGCTTGGTTTGTTCTTGAGTCGTGCAGAAATTTATGTTTCATTTGTATGGGACCCCTTCCTTCCAGAAGAGGGAGGGGTCTCAAACTATCATAGGAACCTTTATCGGCACCAAAAACCCCTACATACAAATTTTCACGTCGATCAGTTTGGTAGTTTTCGAGCCTATATGGATCAAACAGACAGACAGACCGGACTGTATTTTTAAGATTACAACATCGATATTTTAGAACCTAAAGAGTGAATATACATTTATAAGATTGCAACATCAATATTTCAGAACCTAAAGAGTGAATATACATATATTGGATTGAAGCGATCATGTAAATCTATTTTTACAAATAAAAGTTTGAATGAGAAAGGCTGGGTCTGACCGCTAGGTGGATTAATTTAGGTTTTTTCTATAACTAATCTCTAGTGGACATTCTAATAACCCTTCAACAGCTTCAATTAAGTTTGGCTTCATTTAGTTCAACTTCACTTAGTTTGGCAACCCAGCGAGAATTAGACACCAGCTGCGTCCGTCACGCGATAACCTACGCAACGCACAATTGATGGAAAATGTAGGCCATCGTTTTGACATTCACCAACAGCAGCCGAAACATTTATAGCGCATCGTGACACATCCAGCCGGAGATTAAAAACATATCCAATAATTTCCAACGGCACATGTCAATCGTGGCTTCCTTGTGTCAATCAAAGTTCGCAGTTTCACAACCTGTTTCAAATTTGAAATGTTTCGCTTAATTTCACCCCACGAGGATGATTTTTTTGGCGCTGAATGTCAATCAAAGAAGAATTAGATGGTTTCCCGAGCGGCATTGCCCTTCAAAATTTATTTCTGTTTGGTTGAAAAGCATGGCTGCTGTTCGAGATTTTCATCAACTGTTTACACTACTATTTCGACATTTGTTATTGTCCGGCGCAAAACAATGCCAACAGATTCGATCCTGTCCAAACCGTGATTGCGCGTTCCGAATCCCTGGTCTGGCGATGATGGGCGGCCAACCACAGCGCAGTTGCATTCGCTCGAACCGGCAATGTCGATTTACCAAATCCTAACTCGGAATGGCTGTGAACGGCAAATCATCGACTAACAGCTGGTTATCGTTGCTAGTAGTTTTCGCATGTGGAGACGAACTTTTCCAGTAGTGCCAATGGATGGAGTAAATTGGAATGCAGTCATCTATGTAAACATAGCCAGTACGAGGAGTTTGCTTAAGTTTGAAACCGGAATAAATAATTTGTATAAGCGTAAAAAGCTAGCTATTTAGATTAAATAAAAAATAGCCGCCTCAACATCAGCTCGGTGCGCATCAATCTATGGAATATACTGTTTGTCGAAAACTGCAGCACGGATCACAAGATTAGTGCCGCATTTACGACACCGGCTGTTGTAGGAATATTCTGCAGAACGCATCAAACACGCATCATCGCCTGCGCTCGTTTTGCGTGTGATGCGATGGCAGCCATTTGGCAAGGATTCGTGCTCCAGTTCTGCCAGGATAACGAAGCATTGAACACATATTCAAAATGCTTTCAATCGGCCGATTGTTAGTGCTGGAACAAAGTTTCGAGTGCTGATTGGATTTTGAATGATGCTTGTGTACTCACGAAGCCTATTCAGAAATGTTTCTGCTATTGCTTTTGTAAGCACCTCGAGCGGAATGCAGGTAAATTGGTGACCGCTCGGGTGCAACTGTTCCCCAGTGTTTGGCGGGAAGCTCTTCCAGCAGAATGGATTACGTCAGAGCGCACGCGGCTGGAATAAACGAGATCCATTATACTATTGGTACGGTAATTGCTTGTTTGGATATTAGTTTTCGAGGTGAAATCTGACGTCTAGTAATCGTACGGACGAAATTGAAAATCCTTATATTTTCGCTTGAATTTTACGCTCATAAATAATGACATACTAACAAAAATGTATACACCCGTCAAAAAAACTGCAATCTTGATAACACAAACTCTACAGTAACTTTCTTAAGAAACATGCGTAACATCGTTTGAGGTCAAACTTTAAACCAAACAAGCGAATAATTGGCGCCATAGCACCTTTCATAATAAAAGCGGTAACGTGCGAATCGGTGCAAACATTTCCGTGAAACAGACTTTTCTTTGAACGTGTTTCAACCGTAACATCCTTCCACCACATCCTTTCACTTTAAACCCATCTCGCACCTCAGTGTGAAGGAGTTGCAAAGTGTCGGTTTTTCTACCGTACAAAATTTTACTGCGAAAAAAGTCTGCAAGTTGAAAAGATCGTAATCAGTTTCAAATGTTGCTAAGCGGTAGATTTTATGAAACGAATGAAGCAAATGATGTTGCAGCATTCTAATATCGAACGAAGCTCATTTATCTCAT
Source organism: Wyeomyia smithii (assembly GCF_029784165.1). NCBI lineage: Eukaryota > Metazoa > Arthropoda > Insecta > Diptera > Culicidae > Wyeomyia > Wyeomyia smithii. Next base: position 163,504,509 of record NC_073694.1, read on the forward strand.
GTTCCAACGGTCGGGAGGGAACCAGTTTAATTAGACTTCGAAATAATAGTTGCTAGGAACATTTTCCCCTTCTATACGGAGTGAACGCTGTTTTAATCGTTACCGATCATCGGTGCTAACTTGTACACACTGGTAAACGCAATTGCGGTGATGAGCGAAGGTAAATTCACGGTACGATTCAGAAAATTAACATAAGGAAATACTTGCTCCGTTGGTACCGTGTTTTTATCTGCCAGAAGAGATAACACCCATAGTAATATGCTTTACGCACTATGCATGCGGATGTGCGGCGCAGGAGGGAAATCATAATGAGTATTTATGTAATATCCAGGAGTAAGGTTTCTTCTTTTACCGTACTCGAACATCCCTCTGCTGGTGGTGCGCCACAGGCGCTTTACGCTATGACAAATAGTTAAGTAGCTTCTTTATGGCTCTCTAGATTGGAGGGACAATCCTTAAGCTGGCGTGGCACATTTTCTCTCGGTTTTTGTTCGGTATGCAAATTCAAAATGTCACGGCATGATGGTGCTAAGACCTGCTCGAGTAGGGATAAATTATGATTTCACGGCACTTGATGCTGGACAAATGTCTGTTTCCGTGGGGTGGCAGGGGGAATAAAATAAATTTCAAACGAACTGACACTAGGATGAGAGTCAGTGGTCTGAGTGTCTTTTAAGACGACGAAAGTCGCCAAGCCAACAAATGCATCCTATATACGGTTTATTAGAAAGTTGTTTTTGAACGCTTTAAAAAATGCATCAAACTTCAATAAGAAGCGTCACATTTTGTTGAACATTTTCCTCTCCTGAAGGCCACAATTAATCATAGAAAAACACAGTACCATATTGGAGCCACTATGGTCACCGCTATGCCGAATGAGTCTTGATTTCCACTGAGAAAAGGACCAGTCATCCGACAAGGCTAGAGCCCCCCTTGGGAGAAGCTAGCACAATTGTCCAAAACGTAGCCCATCGTAAATTATAAAATTAATTTGCATGAATTTTCCTCTCTTAGGAGGGCGGGGATCAACACGAGCGTAGCGCGTGCTCATCCTGGAATGGATCAGGTGCCGGAAATTGAAACGCAGCACGTGTAGCTTCTCTGTTTCGTTCGGTATGCGGTCTCACCATTATCGCAACACGCTTGCCGGGAATGGTGGCAGATTTTCTACAGTTTGAATTTATTGCAAAGCATGATTGGACCTGGCACGGCAACGACGACAACGACGGAGGTGTGTAATGAGATAAGGAATTTAGTGCCTACCGGCGAACAGGAGAATGGATTTCGGTATAATTCTTCGCGCGGAAAGCAAACAGACAAGGTTGGAGTTTAAGTGCGATCCTCCAGCGAACGACGACTGACGCAGCTGGTCGTCTGTTGTTACTTGTTTGTTCGTCGGGGGAATTGGGTTGACACGCCGAAGTCGAATTGGACGTCGTAACGTTTTAAGCAACATACAAATGCTTTATAGTTGATTTACGTGACGTGGGGGTGATGGAATTTAATCTACTCAAATTGTATCTTTTGTTTTCATATGAATGCGTAATATCTGCGTACTGTCCGGTTTCAGTAGGGTACATTCAAAAGTTTTTATGGGTTTAACATTGCAACAGTTGACAAAATAACCTAAAGATGCAGTAATTTGTTTCAGTATTGTTACACCTCCCCCCTGGGTTACTTTTTTAACCATTCCAACTCAACGTTACTGTTGAACCCATTACTCTTCCCTAATGTGATGAGCAGCAAAGAGCAAGCAATTTATTTCTGTTGTATTTTTTCGGGAACGACTCCCAAAGGAATGCGCTTTGTTCTTTCGTTTGGTAGTGAAGCTATAACATGCTTCAGTAACCAACTTCGTGTCCGGAATAATTGCACATGCAAATAAGGGGTGTCCGATGTATCGAGGGATTTCGAAACCAGCACGGCTTTCCTTGTGCTCATTTTCTCTGTAAAATGCACCCGTTTGCTTTTGCTTCGTGGTTTGTTCATGACAACATATTTAAAGATTTTCCACACTCAACAAACGCTTTTTTTTCTCGAGAAACACAATACACATGAGCAGAGTTTTTCTACAAAATCAATTTAGCCTAATTGATCACATTTTGAATTTACATTATATTTGGTGTCGTTCATGTTAGAAAATGTTCACTGAAACGGTTTTGAACTACCGTGCTGGATCGAAACCCGTACTGTATCGAAATCCGTACACCTTGACGTTTTTCTTCAGTTTTATGCATTATTAAAATGAAAATTCATATAATAGTTACATGTACATGTCCGTTGAGCTGTTGGCCTTCTGTTAAATTAAACTGTGCGTCAGTAGGCCATGAAATAAAAATATTAAAAATAAAAAATCAATCGTGTATCGGTTTCAGTTGTCATTTCGTTGTATCGTTAGAGCACTTACTAAGAAAACGTTCTTAAGAAGAAAACGTTTTTCAAGTGGAATATACGTGTTTTACTACGTGGATCTTCTTGAATTTGATGGAAAAGGTAAGTCTTTGTCATTTTCGAGCTGTATGTTGTCTGGTAAATAGTGTAAATTGTATTTATTCGACAAAAACTGTGCCGTACGGATTTTGATCCTTGTTAATTGCTTGAATCGAAATCCGTACAGCGTGTGTATCATGCATATATTGTTAAACTTTCTTCCTGTTTTCAGCATATAATGGAAGAAAACAAGTATAAATATACAGCACACATTTTCGAAGAAGCTGTGACTGAGGTGCGCAAGGGAAAGTCGTACCGGAAAGCTTCGAGAGGTTCCGGTTACTACGATAAGCGGTGCCGCAACGAAACGCTACGAAAATTGCACTATTTCAGCTGATATACAGAATTAGAAAACCGTGCTTAGGAACCAATTGATCCTCAAAATATATTAATTCGTAAATTTAAAGCTAAATTATAACTGAAAGATGTTCATTTTTGTACTTCTATATCTTTACGGATTTTGATTCATTGCTGTATGTACTTTGATCCAGTCTATATTGTGTGTGTGCGGATTTCGATTCAAAAGTGTACGGGTTTTGATTCAAACAAAAAACTGTGTACGGATTTCGATTCACATGTTCTATTTAAACATGATTTTTTCGAGTTTCGGAGTGATTTTAATCATTTTTCTTGAAAATAGTGATAAAATATAGGTAGACCTATAAGTAAACATGTCAGTTTAAAGCAATATGGGATTTCTTGATTTTATATTGACCGTCGAAGATTATCATGTGCTTAGGTGTACGGATTTCGATCCAGCACGGTATTGTTTGAAATTTATATTTTTCTCCAGAAATAATTTTAACTAATTTAAAACTATGACAATATATTTTGTATGAAGTACAGTCAGGTTGTTTTAATCGGATTTTTCACTAGTTACTTTTTTACGTAGATTTTCGAATAAACGCGGGTTGCGAACCAGAAACGTCTAAGTGTTTATTGAGTGAAAGACAGTCACAGGGACAATCTTCAATACTGGTCGCAGAGCGTCTCGGGTTTTTTTGGGTGATTTACTGTTCACGGGTTATTTATTTAACGCGGATTTTTTAATCAACGCGTTTTTACGAAGAATGTACCCCCCCGCGTAAAAAAATCTGACTGTATTCTAAGAGATTATTCCTTCCATTTCTGGTTTTTCTGTTTGAGCTATAAAAACATGGTACCACATTTTAAGCTTTTTTCCCTTTTACCTTTTTACCTTCTTCCTTTTTTACCTTTTTACCTGTTAACCTGTTTACCTTTTACCTGTTTTACCTGTTTTACCTTTTTACCTCTCTACGCTTATATAACTAACCTTCCGATCATTTTTGCTCTATACTTTTCTACCTGTTTACCTTTTCTACCTTTTAACCGTTCTTCCTTTTTACCTTTTCACATTCCCATTTTTTAGTTTTGTACCCCTTTTAACTTTTTGATATATCTAACAATATATCTAACTAATGGTAGCAGTGGTCATAGGCTCCTACAAGGGAACTTTTTCCTCTTCACCTTTTGACCTCCGACTTTTATTTACTTTATCAACTTTTTACCGTTTTACTTCATTACCTTATTACCTCTTTACCTTTTTAACATTTATTTTTTCATTTTTCTTATTAACCTTTCAATTTTTAGCTTTTTTACATTTTTACCTCTCCAGCTTTTAACCTTCTCACCTTCTTACTATTTACCTTTAAGTGTTTTACCTTTCAATCTTTTATCTTCTTTATCATTTATCTTTTTACCTTTTTATGCCTTATCATTTTGCCATTTTACCTTTATACCTCTATAGCTTTTTCCCTTTTAACCTTTTTACATTTTTACCTTTTTATCTTTTTACCTTTTTACCTTTTTACCTTTTCACCTTTTTACCTTTTTACCTTTTTACCTTTTTACCTTTTTACCTTTTTACTTTTCTACCTTTTTACCTTTTTACCTTTTTACCTCTTTACCTTTCTACCTTTTTACCTTTTTACCTTTTACCTTTTTACCTTTTTACCTTTTTACCTTTTTACCCTTTTACCTTTTAACCTTTTTACCTTTTTACCTTTTTACCTTTATACCTTTTTACCTTTTTACCTTTTTACCTTTTTACCTTTTTACCTTTTTACCTTTTTACCTTTTTACCTTTTTACCTTTTTACCTTTTTACCTTTTTACCTTATTACTTTTTTACCTTTTTACCTTTTAACCTTTTTACCTTTTTACCTTTTTACCTCTTTCACCTTTTTACCTTTTTACCTTTTTACCTTTTTACCTTTTTACCTTTTTACCTTTTTACTTTTTTACCTTTTTACCTTTTTACCTTTTTACCTTTTTACCTTTTAACCTTTTTACCTTTTTACTTTTTTTACTTTTTACCTTTTTACCTTCATACCTTTGTACCTTTTCACCTTTTTACCTTTTTACCTTTTTACCTTTTTACCTTTTACCTTTTTACCTTTTAACCTTTTACCTTTTTACCCTTTTACCTATTTACCTTTTTACCTTTTTACCTTTTTTACCTTTTTTCCTTTTTACCTTTTTACCTTTTTACCTTTTTACCTTTTTACCTTTTTACCTTTTTACCTTTTTACCTTTTTACCTTTTTACCTTTTTACCTTTTTACCTTTTTACCATTTTACATTTTTAACTTTTCAGCTTTTTACCTTTTTCCTTTCTACCTTTTCACCTTTTTACCTTTTACCTCTTTACCTTTTTACCTTTTTTTTTATTTTACCTTTTTACCTTTTACCTTTTTACCTTTTTACCTTTTTACCTTTTTACCTTCATACCTTTGTACCTTTTCACCTTTTTACCTTTTTACCTTTTTACCTTTTTACCTTTTTACCTTTTTACCTTTTTACCTTTTACCTTTTTACCTTTTTACCTTTTTACCTTTTTACCTTTTTACCTTTTTACCTTTTTACCTTTTTACCTCTTTACCTTTTTTTCTTTTTACCTTTTTACCTTTTTACCTTTTTACCTTTTTACCTTTTTACCTTTTTACCTTTTTACCTTTTTACCTTTTTACCTTTTTACCTTTTTACCTTTTTACCTTTTTACCTTTTTACCTTTTTACCTTTTTACCTTTTTACCTTTTTACCTTTTTACCTTTTTACCTTTTTACCTTTTTACCTTTTTACCTTTTTACCTTTTTACCTTTTTACCTTTTTACCTTTTTACCTTTTTACCTTTTTACCTTTTTACCTTTTTACCTTTTTACCTTTTTACCTTTTTACCTTTTTACCTTTTTACCTTTTTACCTTTTTACCTTTTTACCTTTTTACCTTTTTACCGTTTTACCTTTTTACCTTTTTACCTTTTTACCTTTTTACCTTTTTACCTTTTTACCTTTTAACTTTTTTACTTTTTACCTTTTTACCTTCATACCTTTGTACCTTTTTACCTTTTTACCTTTTTACCTTTTTACCTTTTTACCTTTTTACCTTTTTACCTTTTTACCCTTTTACCTTTTTACCTTTTTACCTTTTTACCTTTTTACCTTTTTACCTTTTTACCTTTTTACCTTTTTACCTTTTTACCTTTTTACCTTTTTACCTTTTTACCTTTTTACCTTTTTACCTTTTTACCTTTTTACCTTTTTACCTCTTTACCTTTTTTTCTTTTTACCTTTTTACCTTTTTACCTTTTTACCTTTTTACCTTTTTACCTTTTTACCTTTTTACCTTTTTACCTTTTTACCTTTTTACCTTTTTACCTTTTTACCTTTTTACCTTTTTACCTTTTTACCTTTTTACCTTTTTACCTTTTTACCTTTTTACCTTTTTACCTTTTTACCTTGTTACCTTTTTACCTTTTTACCTTTTTACCTTTTTACCTTTTTACCTTTTTACCTTTTTACCTTTTTACCTTTTTACCTTTTTACCTTTTTACTTTTTTACCATTTTACATTTTTAACTTTTCAGCTTTTTACCTTTTTCCTTTCTACCTTTTCACCTTTTTACCTTTTACCTCTTTACCTTTTTACCTTTTTTTTTATTTTACCTTTTTACCTTTTTACCTTTTTACCTTTTTACCTTTTTACCTTCATACCTTTGTACCTTTTCACCTTTTTACCTTTTTACCTTTTTACCTTTTTACCTTTTTACCTTTTTACCTTTTTACCTTTTTACCTTTTACCTTTTTACCTTTTTACCTTTTTACCTTTTTACCTTTTTACCTTTTTACCTTTTTACCTTTTTACCTTTTAACTTTTTTACTTTTTACCTTTTTACCTTCATACCTTTGTACCTTTTTACCTTTTTACCTTTTTACCTTTTTACCTTTTTACCTTTTTACCTTTTTACCCTTTTACCTTTTTACCTTTTTACCTTTTTACCTTTTTACCTTTTTACCTTTTTACCTTTTTACCTTTTTACCTTTTTACCTTTTTACCTTTTTACCTTTTTACCTTTTTACCTTTTTACCTTTTTACCTTTTTACCTCTTTACCTTTTTTTCTTTTTACCTTTTTACCTTTTTACCTTTTTACCTTTTTACCTTTTTACCTTTTTACCTTTTTACCTTTTTACCTTTTTACCTTTTTACCTTTTTACCTTTTTACCTTTTTACCTTTTTACCTTTTTACCTTTTTACCTTTTTACCTTTTTACCTTTTTACCTTTTTACCTTTTTACCTTTTTACCTTTTTACCTTTTTACCTTTTTACCTTTTTACCTTTTTACCTTTTTACCTTTTTACCTTTTTACCTTTTTACTTTTTTACCATTTTACATTTTTAACTTTTCAGCTTTTTACCTTTTTCCTTTCTACCTTTTCACCTTTTTACCTTTTACCTCTTTACCTTTTTACCTTTTTTTTTATTTTACCTTTTTACCTTTTTACCTTTTTACCTTTTTACCTTTTTACCTTCATACCTTTGTACCTTTTCACCTTTTTACCTTTTTACCTTTTTACCTTTTTACCTTTTTACCTTTTTACCTTTTTACCTTTTTACCTTTTACCTTTTTACCTTTTTACCTTTTTACCTTTTTACCTTTTTACCTTTTTACCTTTTTACCTCTTTACCTTTTTTTCTTTTTACCTTTTTACCTTTTTACCTTTTTACCTTTTTACCTTTTTACCTTTTTACCTTTTTACCTTTTTACCTTTTTACCTTTTTACCTTTTTACCTTTTTACCTTTTTACCTTTTTACCTTTTTACCTTTTTACCTTTTTACCTTTTTACCTTTTTACCTTTTTACCTTTTTACCTTTTTACCTTTTTACCTTTTTACCTTTTTACCTTTTTACCTTTTTACCTTTTTACCTTTTTACCTTTTTACCTTTTTACCTTTTTACCTTTTTACCTTTTTACCTTTTTACCTTTTTACCTTTTTACCTTTTTACCTTTTTACCTTTTTACCTTTTTACCTTTTTACCTTTTTACCTTTTTACCTTTTTACCTTTTTACCTTTTTACCTTTTTACCTTTTTACCTTTTTACCTTTTTACCTTTTTACCTTTTTACCTTTTTACCTTTTTACCTTTTTACCTTTTTACCTTTTTACCTTTTAACTTTTTTACTTTTTACCTTTTTACCTTCATACCTTTGTACCTTTTTACCTTTTTACCTTTTTACCTTTTTACCTTTTTACCTTTCTACCTTTTTACCCTTTTACCTTTTTACCTTTTTACCTTTTTACCTTTTTACCTTTTTACCTTATTACTTTTTTACCTTTTTACCTTTTTACCTTTTTCACCTTATTACCTTTCTACCTTTTCACCTTTTTACCTTTTTACCTTTTTACCTTTTTACCTTTTTACCTTTTTACCTTTTTACCTTTTTACCTTTTTACCTTTTTACCTTTTTACCTTTTTACCTTTTTACCTTTTTACCTTTTTACCTTTTTACCTTTTTACCTTTCAACCTTTCAACCTTTTACCCTTTTTACCTCTTACCTTTTACCTTTTACCTTTTACCTTTTACCTTTTACCTTTTACCTTTTACCTTTTACCTTTTACCTTTTACCTTTTACCTTTTACCTTTTACCTTTTACCTTTTACCTTTTACCTTTTACCTTTTACCTTTTACCTTTTACCTTTTACCTTTTACCTTTTACCTTTTACCTTTTACCTTTTACCTTTTACCTTTTACCCTTTACCTTTCACCGTTTACCTTTTAATTTTTACCTTTTACCTTTTACTTTTTACCTTTTACCTTTTACTTTTTACCTTTTACCTTTTACCTTTTACCTTTTACCTTTTACCTTTTTACCTTTTTACCTTCTTACCTTTATCCCTTTCCGACCTAGCCCACACAATTGTGTAGGTATAAAATGACGGATAACAAAACCTTAATCGAATGAATTCCTTGCTCGCTCAGTTTTTTTTTCCTTGTTCAAGTTTTGCATTTTATTTGTTCGTTTTGCTCTTAGCTTGTTATACTCCCTCGAGATCTCTCCTAACTTACTTCTGGATATTTTCTCTTCATTTCACACTCCATTTTTTTCTCTGATTTCCGCTGTTACAATACATATTTGTTTATTTATACTGGTTTTTCTCAGTCATGCTGTTTCCGCCTGTTGATTAAATATTTCATTTTTATTCTGTTTAAATTTTATTTCCTCTCATTTTTTCTTATTATATTCCTTATCAAAGTTCTATTTAAAACAAATAAACGATTATAGTTCGTTAACCATTCCGGTGAATTTTGCTGCTCCCAGCCAAGTCTGAAGTGCGTCAAGTCTTGAACGACTTGAATAGAGTTTTCCCGTGAGCAAACGTAGATACGACGTGCCATAATCTTTCAAAATATTCAATTTTTGTTAAGTCTCATAATCTTTCAAAATTTTCAATTCATTTTGTTAAGATTCATTTTTGTTGACAATTCCTATCGTATGTATATTTTCCTTGTTGGGTTTTACTGTACTTTTCTTGGTTTTTTTTTATCGTATGTTTCGCAAATGGTTTTCTATCTGCTTCATTATTTTCTTAATGATTTTTATATATTGGTCATCTAAGCAAAGCCGTGCCGTCGGGGTTTGCCTTCACGTTTATTATACGCAGAATTCGCATTCAACTATTAGCGTACAAAATAACCATTGTTCTATTGCTGAAATCCTTATGTTTTATATAGTTTATTTTGGTGTTCTTTGGTTAGTGGGTTAAGCAATAATTAAACACTTTCAGTTTTGTTTTATATTAAGTTGTGATGTTATTTTTCCTGTTTTCTTATAATTTTAATTCATTCCTGCTACATGTTTACCTTGTTCCCGTCTTTGTTTTCATTTTATTTTGTTTGTTTAGGTCTCATGGTTCCACATGGTACCTCTCAACTCCCAGATGGCCTCGAGGTACGATGCTGGCCCAACAAGGCAGTCGTCGTTGGTTCGAGTCTCGGCTCGGGAAAGACTGTTAGTGTCAGTAGGATCGTAGCGCTAGCCCCGCAATTGTCCTGTACACTTAACAGTCGGTTGCGAAGTCTGTGTATGTATAAATAAACAGAAGGTTGAGTTCCGAATCGGAATGTAGCACCAAGGCTTTGCTTTGCTCTCAACTTTCTTCAATATTTTTCCTTTTCCATTCTCATTTCTATTTTCGATCGCTGTTTTTAGTAGCTGTGTGATTTAAAATAACTTTAATTAGTTTTCTTTTTATTTATTTTTATTTGGTCGTTCTTTCCTTTTGGCATTTTATTTTTTTCTGTAAACTTCTATGGTACTTGTTCGTTTGTTCTTTTCTGACATTCCGCTTTCTCCGTTTCTTCGTGTTTTCTTTTTTTCTCATTTTTTCTCAAAAATTGTTTTTCCTCAGACCTGGCTTATTTTTTAATGTTTCTTTTTTTCTTTATCTTATTACTACCCTCTGTCTTATCAGCGTAGACTCCGTTCTACCAATTTAATATGCTCTCTATACCTTTTCTTCTTTTATGCTCTTTATACCCTTTCTTCTGTTATTTTTTTTCTTATCTATGAGTTGTTAGTTTTCATTGTTTCACTATTATTTACTCATTGCCGATATCCTTTCTTTTTTTGGTTTGTATAGCCTCATATTGAACGTTCGGCTTAGATGTTTTCTTCAGGTTTCAGGTTTCACAATAGCTTGCGGCTTTATTTTAAGTTTATGTATATTTCAACATGTGGTTTAGTCATCTTTCCCATTATGTATCTTCTATTTTCCGTTATTTATTGCGACGCTTTCGCGTCTGTGTCCCTATGTCAGGGGCGGCGTACAACAGCGTCGGGCCCGGAGCGGGCAGCAGTTAATGTAAAAATGGCTTACTTGCTCGGAAACTACAAGGGCAAGTAGTCAAAATCGCAGCAATTTAGAAGGTTCGATGGACAAATTCTGGAATTCGGTGCAGTAGATTAGATTGCAGATATTTCTTTCAAGTTCCTCATCTACTACAGCAGCAGGAAAGTAGCGGACGGGGCGTCGGTTCCGTGCTAGAAACCAGTAAACGAGCGATATCCGACGGAGGTCCGTAGATGACCGTATATGCGTGTTGAGGATTAAGGGCTAATTCTTCATCATTTTAATTAACACTTACTTACGCACCGATAAACGACGAATACAATGAAGTAAGTTATATGAAAATCTTGAAAAATCCTACTACGAGTACCCAAAACATGACGTAAAAGTCGTCATCGGAGATGCGTCCGGTCATTGGAAGGCATAGCCTTCACTCGTCAACCAATGACAACGGCATGAGGCTGATAAATTTTGTCTATTTTCCACATTTGAATATTCGGAAACACACCCGAAGGCGTCCGAATGAAGAAGCGTTCTGCTTAATCGATCACGTTCTGGTAGACGGTCGGTACTTCTAGGATGTTACTGATGTTAGGTTTTTTCGGGGACCAAACATTGACTTTAACCATTAACCCGCCGTTTGAAAAATCCGCGCACGGTTGCTAAAATCTCGAAAATGCGTTTCAACATACAGCGGGAAAAAGCTGATGGCGTGGCAGAAGAATGCGCCAGAGAGCTGGATCAACGGATCTCAGAACAGCAGGAGGAACGAGTGGAAGACATAAATGGGGTGTTTGGAAGGTTCAATGCGTGGGAGATGGCGTAACGGCTAGTTTAAAGCTGAGTGCCAGAGAGCGAAAGTTGAAAAGAACCGTGCCAGTAACCTCATGCTTACTGCGGCAACACGTCAGTACAGAGAAAGATACAGTGAGGCATGAACTCACTGTCGGAAGGAGCGCGAGCATGAGGAGCAAGTGCTCATCAGCGCGCAGAAAACAATTTTGCTAGAAACGACGTGCGAAACTTCTATAGAATAGTCAACAGACTCAGTAGCAGGAATTTTCCTGTGCCGGTGATGTCTAATGACAAGGACGGCAACCTGCTTACAGATAAATCGACGGTTGCAGCCAGGAGGAAGGAGCACTTTCAGGCGGTATTGAACGATGAGGAGCAAGATGAGCAAAACAGAAACAGGGTGAAGAATATGAACGATGAACAAACTGTGGAGCCAGCAACACAGGAGGGGGTTAAAAAAACGATTAGCGAGCTGAAAATCTCAAAGACCACTGGGAAAGATGGCCCAAAAGCAGAAAGCGAGCGGCTGTACTATGCGATCCACCAGATCATACTGAGGATCGAGGTGGATGAACAAATCTCGAAAAGGTTGGAAGGTCTCATATGCCCAATTAACAAGAAGAGGTGTCGACTGGATTGGTGCAACAATTGAGGCATTAAGTTGCGCAGCTCTGCATACAAAGTGTTCTCCCGTATCCTGTTCTTCATATTAAGACCGTTAACAGAATCCTTCGTCGGATAGTACCAGGTTGGTTTTCGATAGCGGCATTCCACGACGGATCAAATTTTCACCCTGCTACAGATCCTCGTTAAGTTTTGGGACTCACCATCTGTTTGTAGTTTTTAAGGCGGCGTACGAATCGGGGAAAAAAGCGAGCTGTGGCAGACTATACTGGAACACGATTTCCCAACAAAAACACAACAAAAACTCCCAACAAACAGTCATGTGGCGATGGAAGGCACGGAATCACACGTGCGGATAGCTAGCAAGCATCAGTAACGATGGATGGACTGAAGCAAGGGGATGCGCTCGCCAACTCACTTTTCAACATCGCCCTTGAAGGTGCAGTACGAAGGGCAAGTGGGCAAATAAACGATACGATCATCATAAAATCTCACATGCTCCTTGGTTTCGCGGACGACATTGGTATCGTCGGCATCGACCTTAGAGCCGTGGAG
>NC_073694.1:163817617-164075117 GCF_029784165.1 Wyeomyia smithii
GCTGTGCGCTGCACCAATTTGTAAAAATGTGATGTTGTCATACAAAGCTGGAGCGAAACGCATACGTAAAAACATGCTGTAGCAAAAATCAAATAACTTTTAAAGCGGTAGAAAGCGGCAGCTAAAGTTGGGTTTTTTGAATAGCTGTGACTGAAATCATTAAATTTGATAAGAATATAGAGATGGTACTCGCTGGTAACTCACTTTTTCAAATGTTTGAAATTATGGAGAAACTGGATTTTTACGTGTGTGAAACATTGTGCTCAACACGATTGAGCATTGAGCATATTTTTTTTCTTTAATATAACTCATATTGAGGAGATTTCATGCATAATATCATTATTATTTGGAAGAACCTACATTTTGTAGGGTGATAAAGATGATAGGATTTTTTTTGTTATATTATCGAATTCTTTACAACCTAGCATTCTAGTTTCTGCAAAATATCGATTACGAATCTAATTCCGGAAAAAAAACACTGTTTTTTTCGAGCGTTTGTTTGAGGCTGCCCTAGTTTGTGACGCGGACGAATCTGCGTTGAACAGCCTCAACGCGTATCTTCTTATCCGGATTATAGAGTGCCCAGAGCGCAGACGCATATTTCAATAACGGCCGAACAATTGCATTTGCCGCATTTGGATACGTTCAACGACATCCGGTTCAGTTGACACCAGTCAGTCACTTCAAGTTATCGGCTAAGATAATTAAAAGCACGTTAGAATCAGTTTGACATCGTTTATATACAGCAAGAATAGGAATGGTCAAATATGACTTTTCTTAGGGAAACCGGACCAAATAGGAAAGGCTGAGTAAATGTGGTCACTGACTTTGACGAACAAATTTCTGCCAGTTAGATACGATTCGAGCCAAACAAGCAAATTATTATTCATGCTAAATATATGAATTTGGCTATGGCAATCTGATAATTCATATTATCAAACGACGCAGATAAATCGGTGTAAATAGCATCGACTTGTTGGCCTATTTTCTAATTGACGAAACGATGTGAAGTAGGTTGAGTTAGTCGTTGTCAAACGTTTAGACATGGAACTGTGCTGATCCGGTGATATATATATATATATATATATATATATATATATATATATATATATATATATATATATATATTTATATATATATATATATATATGTATATATATATATATATATATATATATATATATATATATATATATATATATATATATATATATATATATATATATATATATATATATATATATATATATATATATATATATATATATATATATATATATATATATATATATATATATATATATATATATATATATATATATATATATATATATATATATATATATATATTGTACATATCTCGGATCCAGCAACCGAAATACTGTCAGCTCAAACAGCTTAGAGGAAGCACTCAACGCGGCTATACCGCGATAATTAGAGACAATTCCCTTACAGACTTTTTTGAAGACCGGGAACACATACGTGTCTTTACAGCATATAGGGAACGCCCCTGTACGCAGAGAGTGATTGAATGCTGTGGTCAGCGGTGTTACAGGCCATGCAGTGTTTCAACACAAGCAAAGGAATCCCGTCTGGACCGCACCCGGTGGAACACTTCAGGTCCTTACCTGCTGCCTTGGCCATATCATCGGTGATAACGATTTGTAAATGCCGTCAGTCGGGGAACATTCCTGCGGATCTAGATGCTCGTTGGTAAAAACGCTGCTGAATTGTGATCGGAACCAAACCATTAGTCATCGTAGAGGGAAATTCGGTTTCCTCCTTTTGGCTGTTGTTGTACCTCCAAAAACTGAGGAGTCTTATCGAAACCTCGTTCTTCCAGCCAATTTTGCGACATAATTACAATTCCTTAAGGGGTTATATACCTTTTTAGTTTTCGAAAAACCGAAAAAAAATTTATTGCATTATCTTCGAATACAACAACCTCATTCGAGTCGACACTCGCTACGTGATAGACGTGTTTTATTGGTGCTTATTACGGGAGTCACTTCACGGTGATATATATTTCACTCTCACGCTCACTTCACTTTTTTAGATCTATTCCCGATTCCACCTCAAGTGAGGTGACAAAAATCACCTCCGTGGAGTGAGATTGACAGTGAAGTGAAATTGAGAATAGGACAAGTGAAATGAGATTGTTTCCCAGCTCAAAAATCGCTAAGTCCCAAAAAGTCGTTTTTTCCTTTTTTTAGATAACACCAGATCTTGACGTGTTCTGCATTTCTAAAACATTCGGCATCAAAATAAAAGCTTTTTTTGGTATCGAAAATTTCCTGAACTAGTCTGCATTTTTTTCATCGGGCAAAAAAAATTAAAATTTGACCGCTTTAAGGCACGGATCAAATTCTGATTCGTTTCGTTACGAAGAATAAATCCAATATTTACTATTAAATCACAAATCAATCAACTTTAAGACTTATGGCATCTTCGTGGAATCATTTCACCGTTCAAAATAGTCGTGAAATAATTCCACGCGAATCGTCGGTTTTTCCCTTCTCACTTCACTGATATGACACTCATAATAACCCAGATTCCGCGGCAGATGTCACTTTGCGACGTTTTTCTCACTTACGTGAGTCCCGTAATAGGACTTTATTCACTTCACTCTGATTTCACCGTGAAGTGACTCCCGTAATAAGCACCATTATTTCGCACCGTAACGAAGCCAGCTCTAAATTATCAAGTGATACTTACGCTCGCATTCGATTGATTACTAGTGATTGATATTATTACGACATCTGAACTAAACCTACAGTAAACGTAACCGCAAGAAAGGATTATAACGATTTAGAAAGATTCTGAATTTCCTGCACAATTGAGCATATGAATAATGTACAGTGCTAGCCGTATACGCATACAACAGTACACCAAGAACGCACCACAACGGTGCAAGGTCGATCCACAAGGTCACCGTGTGTGAAGCAGCAACGATCGATCCTACATCTCGGCAGCCGCTGAAAACAAAAGCGCAGAGAAAAAATAGAGACGCCTGTGTGTGCCTCCCGCTCGTTGTCGCGCGTCGCAGAACTAATTTCATCCCAGAACTCGCAAAATTTAACCTGAAAACCAGTCTAATGTATTTGCATCCAAAAAGAGAGATACAGAAATTTTGAAAATTAAGAAGTCGTGTATTAAACAGCCGTATGGGGACAAAAAGTCCCTCCCCTGACGGGGGAGGGAATTCACTCGTTACAACGCTGCCAAATTGGATGGATCCAGATGGAGATAGGATTGCAACAAAAACACTCCTGCTTTGAGCGGTAAGTGGAATACAAAACGCTGATTTATCACAATCAAGTACGTCCTCAACCCCCCCACGTCCCGTAATTTCACTTCCAACCGACCCATTCCTAATAAACAAATCGTTCGACTTGGCATTGAACGGAGACTCTAGAAAATTAGTTACTGCAACAAAAGAAGCTCGCGGAACACGGTACGTACTTCGAACAGCATCCAAAAGAGCATTTAACGTACTTTGCTCTATTACACAGCTTATTGACGGCACTCAGATTGAAATCATCCCGCATCCATCGCTCATTACTTGAAAATCTTGCTGATCAACAGGTGATTAATGTACGTCGGATAACAAAACGCACGGGAGATACTGTAAAAAAAACGCCACTGGTTGTTCTAACTTTCATTAATGCCTACCTACCAGCATATATATACTACGGTCTCGTCCGGCTACCAGTGAGGAGATACTGCCCCTCACCACTACAGTGTTATGGCTGCGCAAAATACGGCCATTCACGAAAATCCTGCAATGCACCGTCTGTTTGTCACAACTGTTCTTAAACCCACGAAAATGAAAACGAAAGCTTTGAAACATGCATGTCACCTAAATTCTGTCGCAATTGTGAAGGAGAACACGGCCCAACCGACAAAAAGTGCCCGATGTATCAAATCGAGAAAGCTATACTAAAACTTAAGCCGACCTGAATATGACCTTTGGGGAGGCTCGAACAGAATTCTACAGCCGCCAAAGAGAAACAACTTATGCTAAGCAAACTCAGAAAGGTATGCCGCAAAGGGAAGAGGAGAAAAATAGGCAAATAAAAGCGCTGCAGGAAGAACTGACCAAACAGAAAGAGGAATTGCCAGAAAACGCCACATTGTAAGAAGAAGTTGCTAAGCTACGAGCCCAACTGATAAATGCAAACGAATACAAGCAGGAAATAATAGCAACGCGGATAGAGTTAAAAAAATATAGGGAGGCATATAAAAATGCGGCCAAAGAATTGTTAACTTTGAAAGCACAAATAACTACCAATAAACCCACTACAACGAACACCATAACGGCCACCGTATCTCAACCACAAAACAAGAGACAGAAAGTCAAATCCGGCGACGAAAATTGTGACGACCTCAGACTGCCCGCATCACAACCAAATCCCACGATAAGCCAAACTGAACAACCGTCTGATCAGCAAAACATATTAACCATTCGAAACTCAAGAGAGAGAAACAAACCCTGTAGAAGTAACACACCACTGCACAATACAAGAAGTCGAAGTAACACACCACTGCACAACACAAGAAGTCGAAGTAACAACCTTGTTCCCACTACTAGGCAAAACAATAAAAACAATATCGATATGGATATAGACGTAGCAAATATATCCGACTAAACATTATTACAACAAAACAAAAACATCACTCACAACAACCCGAAACGAGCCTACAGAATAATGAAGATGTAACACATCAATCAAACAGAGTAACCAATTCACCCCTCCCAACCCGTCAGGCGTCGGAAGTACCGCGTAGCGAAGATCCTGACGCTGTTGGGGCACCCACAAGCCCAAAAAACTCCGATCCCTCAAAATTTTCCCAAACATACCATGAACTTGATGATGATTCCACACTCTCCTACGAACTTCAACCGAACCAGGAGAAACACTGTTTACCGCCTGAGACCAGCAGAGAAGAGACGCACAAGGGTGGAAACACTCGTCCCTCTGAAGGATTACATCCCAAGCATCCCCAAGCATCAGCGGATACAAAGTGTACCACAGACCAAGAACCGGCGGCGGCCGAGCGGCTGGCGGAGTAATGGTTGCTGTCAAATTTAATATAGATAGCGAAGAACTGGACGTCATTTCAAACTTGGAAGCTATTGTTGTACGAGTTGGTGCCCCGCTAAACACGTGCATCATAAATATGTATCTCCCACCAAGTGAAAGCATTGATAAGCCTGAATTAAAAAACCTGATTCAAAGCACTCCAACACCTTTTCTTCTTGTAGGAGATATAAACGCTCACCACCCCCTTTGGGGATCCCAAACTAGCAGTTCAAGAGGAGCAATTATGGAAGAAGTTTTCGAAGAAACAGAACTAATAGTTCTAAATAACGGTGAATCAACATATATAAACCACTCAACTGGCAGAGGATCCTGCATTGATATCGCTTGCTGCTCTCCACAACTAGCAGGAACTTTAGATTGGTCAGTCGCAGATGATACCCACGGAAGCGACCACTTACCTATGTTTATAGCGTTCCCAGTTGCTAATAATAGAGGTGCGGGATACAGCAGACACCCGGGCATATCTCCACAATAAATCAACGATTCTGGTCGCAGTGAGGAAGTCCATACAGGAAAAAAAAAACTTATTCTAAAAACATAGACACTCGGTAATAAGAGAACCAAAAAAAAGCTGTTGTGTAATAATGTAGGATAGCATTGTTCTGTTGAAAAACTTTTAGGGTTTTCTATATAGATAAGAAAAAATAAAAAAGCACTGGCACAGTACAAGGCACTGGTACAGTTCAAGGCAAATATATTTTTATTTGCTTTTTCTTTTTCAATACTCTTGCTTCTCACTATCTTTCATCACTCGAATAATTTCGTCGTACAATTTGTAAGCATATTCATCGTAGAGAAAATCTATATGGTTGAATTGTGGCACGGGAACGTGATAATCCAGAAGCACACTCTTTAGTTTCTTCTTGAGCAGCTCGATATCCTTTAGCGCTACGAACCAATCGTTATCGCTGTAGTACAGCGCCAACGGTGCCTTGATTCGTTCCACTCGGTAACTAGGAGGTTTTGAAGCACCATAGCGCTTTCTGTTGCCTTTCGCTCCGTAATCGAATTGCTGAAACCGTCCGGTTGAAATCAGCTGGGAGTAGTGCTCTAATTGTTTCAAAGCTGCACCCGCTGGAAAGGTTTCCATAATTTGTCGAATTTGCGTTGCTTTGAACTGAGGCTCCCGTTGACCACACAATGCGTATGCGACGAACATGAATAGCTCTGGTGGTATTGAGTCCTGTAAACCGTCCACCACGAAATTTTCTGATCGACCGAGTATTTCCCACATGCCAAGTCCGCGGCCCACTACCTAATCGTATGAACTTTCATTTGATTAGTAATCAATAAGTACTTTGAAATCAATACCCACTCCAAGCTCTTTGGTCATCGGAATCAACAGCCGCGTTGGAGGCGAGTAGGTGTTGTACATATAAGCTACGGGCGCCAACAGATGGGCTGTCTTAATTTTTCGGTCGTATTCTTGGCGGCTCGAGGTCATAACAAAAAACGACGTCGTTCCTTGTGAATGCCCTGCATAATGCAGCGATTTGAATCCAGTCATTCCCAAGCTATAATCGATGACAGCGGGAAGGTCAAACATTCCAATCTCATGCCAGCTAAAGTCCCAAAAGCGCTCCTTATCGGGACTCAAGGTGGCGTGACGTCGAGAAAAGGTGTTCCCTCTCGCGTTCAGCAGCCAAACATCAAAATCAGCATCGAACAGCCGAAAAGCCAACGAATTGTTCCCCAGAACGCACCAATCGGCCGATGAGGATAGCACACCGTGCACCAGAAGAACCGGGGTGTGCCCTTGCTTCGGAATTCGTACTATGCCCAAAACGTACCCGTCTTCCGTTGTAACGTTATGAATTTCAACAGGGTAGCCATGCCGGCTGACCGTACTTCTCTAAGGTGAAGGTTAATTTTTTACTGGAAAGACCATGCCAACGTTACATTATCCACTTACCAGTGACACTTTTTTGGCGAAACATACAGCAACTACAACCGTCACACATTGGAAAATTCGTTTCACATCGAGACTATTCATGTTTGCATGTTTGGGACTGGCAATAGAATGGTCGCTCGAAACTCAGGGTAATTTATAGAGTGTATGATCGACGACACAGGGGAACATATTAAATTATCTGGGTTTATGAACCATGCGGAAATCTAATCGGTGCAGTAGTTTGAGACAGACAGATTCGAACTGCTTTACGATCTAACAAACAGATTTGGTTTGCGGTAGTAAACCTTTTAATCAATTTTGTGATTGATAAAAATAATGTGAAGTTTCAAGTAAATGGTTCGTTCGGGCTCAGTGAGCTCGCAGTCGATGTCATGAATTTTGTAAATATTTTGTACAGATAGCGCGTGTTAAACCATGTGAACGAATAGAATATTTCTGTACTTTCTCGTTGCAAGTAACAAACGCCAAAATGCTTCGCACCCTGTCGATGTGACTTCGCAGTCGTACGCTGCTGGCATATCAATCATGTGAACCTGTTTGAATTAGTTCCGTTTCTCGGACGACCTCAACAAAACACTGTGCGGTGTAATTAAAATAGGGTATGGTGGGGCCGAATCCAACAGTATACTTTTGAAAGGATGAGCGATAGTAGAACATCGAACATTTTCACGGTGTTGAAAAGAAAAGTTTAATAAGACTATCTGCAGCGTTATGATTTTTTTTTCTAGAAATATTTTTCTATTTATAAAAAGTTTTCAGGAAAGTTTTTTTTGCTCAAAAACTTTGGCTTGACATAATGCTACAAATTTTGGCAATGAAATTGATGATTCCATTTTCTTTCAACATTCTTTTTGCCAAAATGCATTTTAAGTATTAGCCGTACACATCTGTACGGCTCCAACTGCCAATGCTGATGCTACTAAGATTCTTTGATACCATGAGCAGCTTCTGCAACTAAATGCAAACAATAAAATAGAGCATAGTAGAAAGATTTAATTTAAATAAAAGCTGTATTTGTAAATGTATGTTTTAAATTTATATTAGAAAAAGTTTATTTATTTCACAGCATTCAAGAGCTTCACATAAATCTTTTCATGTTGATTCTAGGTTTAATGGTTTAATAATATTACAACATAGCAAATATTCAAAAAGCTTGTGTTTCCGTGAATCGGGAGTATTTAGCTTTCGTTGCAAAAAACTTTATAACACTCTTAAATAATACTAACAACTAAAACAGGTACTTAAACTGTACAACGGAGAACATTACGTTTTACCCGATTGTTCTCTATGGAAGCATAAATCTCCATAGCCAGCAGTAGTGTCAAAATTGATAACCTAATTGTCACGTTTTGGAGATGTTTTATTACATTTCATATTCCCAACCATAACGGTCGGAGGGGGTTCAGCGTTTTCCGAAGATTTTCTGGCCAAGACAACTGACTACACAACAATCGGTTTTCATCACGTTTCGGCGTTGTTGTTTTGCTCTGCGGGAAACATATACTATCCGCTTGCCTCCGTCGCCGTTATTCCCGGCAAACGGCCAGGGACGGCAAACAGAAACGGTAGCGGTGCGACATATTTTCGCATTCATTCCACACGCATTCTTCTACCCCGACAAAAGGTTCCAATATGAACAGCCAGAGAGCCGGGTTTTATTCACCGGCATCTTGGGAAGCCAGGGTGAATCACTCAATTTCACCCCCGCATCGGGTTGGTGGTTGCTCTTATCGTAGGTCAGCCCGAATTTGTTTGTTTTTCACACTGGACTAAGCAAACGCTCCCAGTTTTCAGAATAAACACCATCTTTTGGACGCTAGAACAGGAGATTATATGCGGTAGTGGATCAATTGCTGCTGGTAATCGGAGTGGAGCTACCATTTTGAAGAATACTAGGATTTAAGCATAAAATATTGAAGATGAAGTCACACGTCAATATGATTTTTTGCCTGCAGAAATAATTGAAACTTACTTGTATGAGATTAAATCAATAATTAAAAATTTCAAAAATATGTAAGTACCTGGTGACGATGGAATTTTTAACATATTATTCAAACATCTCCCTGAGAGCACAATGAAATTTTTGGTAAAAATATTCAATAATTGCTTCAAAGTTGCATATTTTCCTAAATAATGGAGAAATGCAAAAAATACTTCAATTTTATAACCGGATTAGAATTCGGCTGAGGTTTCAAGTTAGCGACCAATCAGTTTGCTTTCTTCGGTAAGTAAACTGTTGGAGAGAATTATTCTCAACAGAATGATGTCACACATCTACGAAAATCAGGAAGTCATTGTTCTGCGATGACGCAAGCATTTCCGTACAAGAAAAAAGTCTTCGTGTCATTTGCAGTCTCTCCCAATGCTTCTAGAATTCGATAATTTTTCCTCATAAGCTTCTTTCCTCACACCAAACAATAATCACGTTATCAAGATGAATGGGGTTATTTAAAATTGGTCTGACAAGGTTAGGCACTTGAAACGGTAAAAAACTGCGAAAAAAAAACATATTTTCAAAAAGCAAAGAGTGAACAATCAAAGTGCATCAAATATACGAGATGTTTTTATCCTCTCATTAACAGGATTTACTTTGTTCAAAGAACAAACAAATTTTTAGGCCAGCAATGCTTTATCTGAGCAAGTTATTGTTTAACACGGAAGAAAACGCTCCAAAGGATTCAAGTTATTCCTCTTTTTTAACAAGTAGGTATTGATCCATGATTGAATCCATGATCCAATTGAAATTATAAATTCTATTCTGGGAGAAAATTTGGAAACAATTATTTTTTGTGCAATTACGCTGAAACATTCATATGCAGTAATTTTGTCTTTAAAATGAATATAATAATTTAAACATGAATAATATCTGCGTAGAAGTGACAGAAAATTTTTCTTATACAGGGTGTTAGGTTCCTTATTGTAATAATGCGGGAAATGATAGAGAACCACAATTGATGAAAAAACTCTTCTACACATATGCGTTAATGTTAATCTACTCAGAGTTTTTCAATTTTTAAGTTTTTGAAATATTTTCTCTCTAAAGTAGCTCTAACTCTGAATGTACACCACTTAAAGTAATTCATTGCCTTCATTTGAAAGCTGAGAACATTTATTGGTAGATACAACATTCACATGTCACATCACGAAAACTGACCAAGTAAATGGAACCAAATTTGGCATGTGAATATTTTTGGGGGTAACAAATATGTCCATAATGTTTTGACACCTTTCCTTCTTCTGGAAGGGAGGGGTTTCATACAAATGAAACACAAATTTCTACACATCTCGAGAACTAACTAAGTAAATGGAACCAAATTTGGCAGGTGAATGTTTTTAGAGGTAAATGTTAATAGTATGACACCCCTCCCTCTTCTGGAAGGGAGGGGTTTCCCACAAAAAAAAAACACAAATTTCTGCGCATCTCGAGAGATAATCATATAAATGGAACCAAATTTGATTTGTTTACAACTCAAGAACTGATCAAGTTAATAGAGCCAATGGCATGTGGAGGTTTTTTGGGAGCAAAAAATATTTTCACGGTGGTTCGACACCCCTCCCACTTCTGAACGGGAGGGCTCCTATACAAATCAAACTCAAATTTCTATGGTGGTTTGACACTACTTCGTACTCTGGAAAAGGAGGTATCCCATACAAATTAAACAGATCTTTCAACTAGGTTTCTCGGAAACCAGCTTAAAATGATCTGGTCGGTGCACAGGAGCCCAAACTCGACTCTAGACGCTATTTTAAAATTTAAAATGGAAACTTCCGATTCTAATATGGGTGTTTCTTTAACCAGAATGACACTCAAAGGCCAGAAATTGTCTCCAAATGCCATTTCGAAATCCAAGATGGCGACTTCCGGTTTCTGAAAAACAGCAGAAAGTGACCAAATACCACCCAATATGAGTATCTCCGGAACCGTAACGATGCAAGGAGCTACAAATTGACCTTAGACAACATTATGAATGAGAATGACATGCGTTTCACGGCAGTACAGTTAGCTTAGCTTAGCTTGACGCTTGACTGACTGCACATATCAATGGTTGCACTTCGTGTATATGCGTTTCACGGCAGCACAGTTGACGAAAAACTATTGTACTCCCAACACAAAGTTCGTCTGTATACCTACAATTATTATTCTAACTATCGTACTATTGAAAATAGTCAAGCCTTGTCAAAACGAAAAATTTGACCTCTGATTGGTCGTTATATGATTGCTTTCCAAGCACGGTCGACAGAGTCATATACCTTGCAATTTAAAATATGCTACAACAACAGCAGCAGCAGTAGCAGTGCAGTGGATACCAGCGATAGCGGATAGCGACCACAGCTGTGGCATAGCAATGAATAGCGCACTAGTTGCAGCGGATCTCAGCATCGATAGCAGCTGGGCCAGCTGATGCAGGGGCAGCGGATACCAATGGCAGCGTATAGCGGCCACAACTGTGACATGGCTACGGATAGCGTAGCAGTTGCAGCGGGTATATCTGACCACGAAGCTTTTATGCAAGAATTGAATGAAAATTGCGATTGAAGCAATCGGCCTTTTTCAAGGCTACTTAATGTTTTTGGAAGGGCATAATGAATGGTTATCAATAAACTGCAACTGAAGTTCGATGCTGCTGCAAATGCACAGCAGTGTGATGTTTATTACGATTTGTTAATTCTGTTAACAAGCGGTATATACGTAACAAATCCGATTTCAAACAGAAAAGTTCGGCACGTTCTGCTCACGATGCTAAGTCTGTTTCAGAAAACTCACAACACTTCATTAACAGAGATGTAACGTCTTGAAGAAGACGGTTATAGTTTGACATCACAGCAGAATTTCGACCTTCATACACATGTAATAATATACGAAAAGTATACGGAAAAATATACCGCTTCACACCATTAAATTGACTAACTCTAATCGAGTGTATTTTCAAAGCTATTTTTCTTGTAAAAGTATTCTACTTCAACCTTGCGGTAGTGGCTTTGCACACAACCCTCCTGTGATTTTTTCATATGTACTTTTGAAAAAATGAAGCGTTTGAGAAAACACGTGTAGGCATGCGGGATCCCGAGGGCTCACGTAGTTAAGAACACTCGGGCCTGTGTTTGCCGAATCTTTCGAAGCGCTGTTTTAACTAGAACACTGCGGGTTTTTCGTTTTGTATACGCACTGAAGGGCAATCTAAATACCCTCCGTGGCATCGCTTGAAACACACACGCGGTTGTGTGGTGGGTTTAGACATGCCTGGCCAGAGAAGTGTTCTGTCGAATATTTAAGATGTTTTGCTCCAAAAGAAAACAGGAAAGAAGGCATAATTTGATTAATCCCTAGCTTTGAAAAAACTTTCACCAACCGTCCTTTCAAGGACGATTACATGTTTTCAATTGTGGCTGTAAAAATGTGTTGCCTCTAACAAACTTTTAAGTTTGACATAACATTACACTGGTATAGAGCGGGGGCCTAGCGTGGTTGGTAACGTCTCCGCCAACCACGCTCGACGCCTGGGTTCGAATCCCACCGCCGACATAGGTGTCGATGGTTGTGAGGTGGCGTGATCCACTCACAACCAACCCAACTGGTCTAGATTCAATCCTAGCCGACACCGGGAGATTTTCTGAGGCGAAAAATCTCTAGGATCACGCCTTCCATCGCATGAGGAAGTAAAGCCGTTGGCGCCGGTCCGTTAATCAACGGGTCGTGAGTTAGGGTCCTGGGTGGAGTCGCCTCCCCGGGCGTCGGTGATTGGCACAATAACAGTGGCGGAACTAGACCGACGGTAAATAAGCGAGAATAATAAAAAAAACATTACACTGGTCGACAAAATAAAAAAGTGCATTCTAAATGCTCAAATCGGAAAAAAATGAAAGATTATAATTATTCAACTATTTCTATGAACTTTGGTGTCGCTAGCCATTACCAAAACACCTCGGTTTACGTGAGAGTCCGCATAGTAATTGCTCGCCGGGTTCATCGCTTCAACGTTATGTTACGAGAAAACTAATTTAAGTCTCTGAAAAAAAAAAGTTAGAGGCTAGGGACACCAAAATTCACAGGAATGATTGAATAGCTATGATCTTTCATTTTTTTCGGTGTTCCAAATATAAATTATAAATTTAGGATCACTTTAATTGACTTAAATTAGTAAAGTTAATTAGTAAAAAAGAGAGTTGAAAGAGAATTATTACTGAAATTTACCGCTTTACACCAGACTTGGTAAAAGTACCGCTCCGAGCCGCTCGGTGACATCACCAAATTATAGACACCCAGCTCAACGAGCATATTGTCGTTTCATGTGACATTCGTTGCAAGCACCAGCTCAGTACAAGAGCTAAAGATGCAGTGCGGTAACCTTCGGTTTGTCACCGACAAGCACCTTGAGTTTATATTTTTGTTTTGACTTGTCTACGCACGTCCAATCCCGCTAACTTTGATTGAGCTTTAGCGCATTTGATGTTTGCTGTGCTTCATGTGGAATAATGAATAAGGAAGAGGGTGAGTCAGAGCACAAGGAGACGGAGACACGACAGCAAAAAAAGGCAAGCAAAACATGACTCGGAGTCGCCCCGTGCGCTCCATATAACTTTAAAAAAGACACCAACGAAGTTTTTTGCTGTGTGGCGCTGTTTTTCATTTGTTGCGTACCGAATCGTCGACCGTAGCCCCCAGCTCGAGAGCGTCTTACCTAAGAAACAAGTGCTATTTTGTTTTGTCTCCGCTTCTAGTGCGGTGCGTGCTTTGCAAAGTTTGCTTCACACCATCGAATTGACTAATCCCAATTGAGTGAATACTCGAAGATATTGCAAGAAATACATAGACAATAGATAGACTCTCGTAATTATACGTTAACCTTGCAGTCGTGTCTTATAAACAACCTCTTCAACTATATTTTTTCTAATTTTCCAAAGAACGAAAACACTACCTTAAAGAACCGCAAAAAATTATTTTTTTTTGAAAAAAATAGAAGGTTGTATCTGACAAACAATCGCATTATTGACGTAAGACAACGAGAAACTATTACACACAACACAGTGAGCAAGAGGGTAGAAAACTAAAATTACCACGTCCTTAATTGATACTTTTTACAGTCAATGGTTTCAATTTCATCACCGCTTTAATAGTCAACGCAATTTTTTTTTCAACAGGTGGAGGAATAAATCCTTGCCGCTGACGACGCTTTCGGCAGTCATGAACGTACTTCGCACGCACTTCGACATTTCAAAATAAAATTTTACATTCACCAGTCTTTGGAATAAAAATAAACCATCCGTCTTATTTGCTTCAAAATGCATGCTCACTATATATACCAAGAAACATTAGCCGATTTCAGTCAAAAATTGGTGTAGTTTGCTGAAAGTTTGAGGAAATTTAATGCTTTCGTAGAAATGAAAATGAAAAAGGAAATTTACAACGCTAATTTTCCAACAGTTTTTCCACTTTTATATGTGTTTATAAAGAGAAAAATCATTAACTTTTCAATTGTATATTTGTTTGTCATGATAAGGACAGTGTTTGCATTGGAGCAACTAATCCCTACTATTAAACAAAAACTGAACTCCGTTTCAGTTAGTAGGTTAGGATCTTTTTTGATAAAATTTCGAACAGAAAAGTGAAAGTTTGAGTAAAAAATCAAACAACGGAGGTAGATAATTTAATTGTCACTAGCAACCATGTTTTTTAAAAGGGATCGAATCTCCCGAGAATGACCTTTAAATTTGTATTTGTATTTGTTTAATATCACATCATCTGACATATAGGTGGTCTTGATGATAAACTAAATATAGTATGTACACGTAATAAAGATCACTCTTGTAGCATGTTTATGCTTGTCGACTAAACATTCACCAAAAGTGATCTTTAAAATTAACTATAATAACCACCCCGGGAGAGTAAACTGAAAAAATCCGTAGATTTCCGTAGATATTTTCAAAAATCCGTAGATTTCCGTGGCTATTTTTAAAAATCCGTAGATTTTGTCAACGGATTCGTATATCCGTAGAAGTAGAACAAATCCGTAGGTCTACGGAAAAATCTGTAGATCTTCTCAGCCTGTTCAGAAGCCAGATTGAAAATAAACGCGCGCGGCATGTATTACTTTTTTGCATAAAAATAATCCTGAATCTTTTTCCCCACATACTTTGCAATTGAAACCTTGCCATGTTTGTGAAACAACATAATCTAAAAATTCTTTTCATGCATAAAAGCAGTACAGACATGCGGCATTTCTAATTTCTAATGGCTGCTAAAGCAGAAGTACCGGCAGCAGTTCTCAAATATCTTCCGAAAGATGATGCATATGAAGTAGGGTTTGCAATCCCGGGAATGACCTTTTCCTCGAAAAATGTTCCATATCATATTGCAATGAAACTAAATATTGTATCAAAACACGAAACTTACGTCGTAGAAGTGTAAAGCAGCTTCGAGGTGTGTAT
Organism: Wyeomyia smithii; assembly: GCF_029784165.1. Lineage (NCBI taxonomy): Eukaryota > Metazoa > Arthropoda > Insecta > Diptera > Culicidae > Wyeomyia > Wyeomyia smithii. The sequence goes on from NC_073694.1 coordinate 163,833,062, forward strand.
TATACGAAGCAAATATTTGCTTGATATGACGATCACTATTTCCTTGCGTGTAATATCAAGTTATTTGCTTAAATTATTTGTCAAAAATATATGCTGTTTTATTCGAAAAATTAAGAAATATTTTCTCGTCTAATGTCTTTTTTTGCTAGTGAGTTTACTACTAAGCGGATAGTTGCTCGAATTTTTCTTTGTTTATTGACAGCAATTTTTTTAAACCTTTTCACATTAATTACGTAGGCATTCAAATGCTTCAAAACCTGCGAATCTTCAGCAAACTAAAAGTATTGGACTCTTCAGTTTTTAATGAAATCTAGCAAGAGCTGTAATCGGTGATTTAGAATTATTCTAGAAATCGGTGATTGAGCGATCTTAAGCAAAGTTTTACATAAGGAAATTAGGTACATTATTTGGGCTTGATGAAAAATTTCAGCAGATCTGAGGCGATTGTTCGATGGTATAAAAATCCTGAAACCTACTCTTCTGCTAACATTCGCTACAAAAATCGATCATAAATTTCTGGAGTGAACTTGAATAAGTTTTGTTTTTATTCCGTGTTTCATGCGAATTGATAATGGAATTCTAAACGATTGTTTGATACCTTTTATTATTAAACTTTATTTGAAATCTCATTTTTGATAAGATTTTTTATTCATTCCCGGTTCCCGGGAAATGAGATTTTTCATTCTTGTTTCCCGGGAATATTGCAAACCCTAATATAAAGCACATACAACTATACAACTTTTTCTAGTTCCTTCATTCTCGCTTCTACATTTACGAAGTTGGTCGTTTTTTCTCTGAGGCAATGAAAACAACCAGCCTCGTAATCGTAGAAGCGAGAATGACGGAACTTGCAAAAGTTGTGTAGTTGTACGTGCTTCATATGCATCAGCTGTCGGAAGATATTTAAGAACTGCTGCTGATACTCCTGTTTCAGAAGCCAGACTGGAAATGAAAGCGAGCTGCATGCCTGTGCTGCTTTTATGCATGAAATGAGCCCTGGGAACAGTTGGACGATTGATAAAACGACCAACCACGTGGTAGTGATGAAGGTGTAAAGGCCATATTTGTACATTTTTGCGATATATGTGTATGTGAAGGGTGCACGTGGTTGGTGGAATGGTGTTGCTTTCGAAATAAATTTGGACTTGATTGTTTTCATTCAAATATTAACTATTATAACATATTATGTCGTACTGTTGATACTAATACTAATAATAATGGAATCAAACGATGTATTAATCATAAACATATGTGTCGATTTTTACATACATGACGTTGATTTTTACTATACATGATTGAACATGAGAGAAATCTCAAAATGGTACCTTACGGAAAGACGCAGTCCTGCGTCAAAAATAGTTAACACATAGCTTTTCCAGGTTTCTCCACGAATTTAATGTTTCGTAATGATAGGATACAGTTAATGTTGCGATAAAACCTCTATAAAATTTCAATAATATCAAACATTCATTCATAACTTAAAAAATGCCAAATTGAAAAGAAACACGAAATGTAGATTTGAAAATCTTTCAAAAATAAAAAAAACCGTAAATCGAAAAGAAACAAATAAAATATTGCTGATATGCGTGTTTTATAAACAGATTTATTACAGATCTCAATACTTGGTAACCGCACTTGCCAATTACTTTCAACAAGTACACTTTTTATCTTTTTAATAAACTCCCCCTGCTCTTATCACATCATGATTAGGACAAATGAAAAGTACGCGGCATTCCGCTCCACAGTGGCGTCACTCTTAACGGCCGTAAATCTCCACAATAAAACTAAATCCATTTCCCCGCTGCGATTTCAAATGAATCGTCGTGTAGTTATAGCCGGGACCACCGGCCTGCAGGAAAGCGTAGCCACCCTTACCGTTGATGTACTGATCAGTGATGTTGATTGCGGTTATATTGCGACCAATTTGACCCTGCAAGAAAGAATAGACCGGTTATTACAATAAAAAAAAATTCATCATCACAATTGAACTACACACCTTGAGCGGGTACACCAAATCCATGGTCTTGACCTGTAGCATCGATGAGGACTTGGTGGCGATAGTGCGGTTCAGCATAACATCGTACGGAGTTTTGGAACCGAAAAAGTAATTGTTACTCTGACAGTACACCAGACCACCGAAAGCAATCAAAATAGCGACCAACACTAGGCACTTCATCGCGACAATAAAACCGAGGAAATGTTATTTCCGAAAGTTATAAATTTTGCACGTTCGCCTTTCTCACCGTTAACTGATATCGGAAGCCAAACGGTTGGTTCGTTTTATAGCATCCATGCCACGATGAGCAATATATTGTTCATGTACTTTTCTGGAAGTCCGGTCTTATCTTATCGTTTTGCCGATGTACCGCCGAAGATACAGATACTTGAATAATTATTTGCCGGGAAGCTATGCCAAATGCATGGGACAAAGTAACGCGGCTCGTGTTGTTTACCACGGAAACAGCCTTTAGAAAAACATGTATGCTTACACTATTTATGTACTTGGTGAAATGGGTTATTGTGAACACCATGATCTACTTATTGCTTTTATTGACAATTTCCTCAGAATACTTATAATAAATGCAGCCGTGAAAATTCAAAACCTGTCGCGTTTTTAGTATTTCAGCAAATTGCGTAAGGGTTTGAGTCACTGCGGCACTGAAGAGGGGACTCACCTGTAGAGATAAATTCTAACCTTCTTGTTTGGCGAACAATGAATTTTAATGTGATAAGGTTTGTTAACATGAGAAATCGTACGAGTTTTGTTGTTACGGAGTAGCAAGAGGGTAGTTACAGAAGTATTTTTCATGACGAATGCAACAACAGAGTTCACATTTTCACTTGATTTAATAATTTAACCTAATAAAACTCGCCGTAATTGTTTTCGCTTCTTGGAAATAGTCAATGAAAATTATACCACACGCATCCCAACGAACCGATGTCATGTTTTATTTAATGGATGGTTCTGTCTTCACCCTTGTTTTATTTTTTGTATGAATTTATCATTGCGAACAGAAATATGTTTCATATTCTGTACCTCATATTTCATATTATTAGAAGTATGCTCATCATCTCTATGCTAGTGTGTAAGTTCCTACCCTTTCGCTTCAAGCTTTCTATTCTACTCTGCCGAACCTCTCTCCTTCCTGCCAATATCGCCAATTACAATTCCCTGGGGGAGTACTCAACATACGTTCGTTTGGTTAGTTTTATTTTAAGAGGGATTCGATTGATGTATCGTGTCGAGTATAAAGAGGTGGGCTTCGTCGTCTTGTACATGGTTAGAAACCGAAGCAAAAAATTGGTTTTACTGTTAAAATACTGTTTACACTAAACCGAAACTTAAATTTTTAAAAAATTTTGAATAATCTGTAAGAAAAACCACAGGAAGAAAATATTGAATGCATTTTTGTTTTCGTTTTCAGCTAACGCTCGGAAAACTTACCACAATTTTTGCATGAAATCCTTAGAAAGTACCTTATGTAGTGATAGTTTTTTACTGATTTTTCATTTAAACTTTTATCTGTCAAGGAAATATCTGCGTAAAATAATCTCAGAGGTTTTCCCAAATTGTAAATCAATATTAGGAAAATGAATAAAAAAAAACAAATTAGAAAAAAAAGACTTGGGAGACCTGAGTAGAAATACTGACCTGGGCAGTATATTTATTGACAATTTATACACCAAAAAATATGATTTTCTTATTTGTACTAATTTTTCGAATATAATTGCTTCCGTTTTCAAAAGACTTCATCAGCTATATTGTTTGTAAGGGCAAACTTTCTTGTTAAACCTACTTCAAACTAACTTTCATCAAACTTCTATGCAACCTTCGCAAAGGTTTGATAACATCAGCAACAGCTAACATCAAGAGCATTCACTAAGGCGACCACTTAGGTTGACAATTCACATCACATCTTCCGCATCCAGTGAAGATGATGGCTGTCTCCACTAAGTGAGCGACATTCTGATGGCGAAACAAAAGAAAAAACACAATGACGTAATTACCAATTAGACTTTTAATTTAGTTTCTTAATTGTTTTCCAGGATTCGTCTTGTTCGCTCAAATTAGACGCTGGCGGTTTGCTGCACCCTTTTCCCGTGCTGCACGTGACACGTGATTTTCTATGCCTGAGTCACTTTCTTTGACTTTATCTCTAGCTTGCCTAGCGTGATAACAGAGTTAAACATCCTCTGTTGTTTAGTTTCATTTTTTTCTGAGTCGACAACTGTTATAAACCTTCGATGATTTAAAGGAAGATCGATTCGACAGAATAGAACAAAACTCTCACTGGCGGTGTCCGTTGTTTCATTGAACTGTTCCGACTTTCAAAAGTATCTGAATTTAAACTGTCGTTGTCGTGGGATAACGATGCATGCAAGCCAATTCCGAATCTATACGATCCAATGTTAAATGGGGAACAATGCAGTGGAATTAGTGCCGCTCAATTACCGTATGATAATTACAGGTACTCCTCATTAGAGACCAACCAAAGTTTCGTTTTTGCTCTTCTTATGTATATGTATAGATATGTATTACAACGAATGAAAACACGGATGTGACTGGATTTTAGTTGTCCGATCTACACAGGTTTGGCTGAAGGTGGAGGGTTGCATCTGAGACAGGCTGCGTTATCGATGAAGGACTACGCAAATTATAAATCATCGGTACTATGTACAGGGTACCACAGTAGAAGTTATACACACATTTGAGTGCCTACTTCGCATCGGGAGGCCTACCCTGTTCATCAGCTGTGTTTGTTTTCATTGCGACAAATTTTATAGTTACTTGTAAGTGATAAAAGCAGTGTTTCAGAAGGAAGCTGTCACATCTGAATTGGAACAGATTACTCGTGTACAGGACCATCGAACGATTCGAGAAAACTGGCGCGGTTATTTCCAAGTTGAAACCGGGTAAAAAACGAAGTGCGCGGGCTGCAGTGGTGATCAAAGCGGTTAAAGAATGTATTCGGCGGAAACGAACCCGGTCAGCAAGAAAAATGGCTCGTGAAATGAACATGAGTTATAACACTATCTTTATCTATTCTAATTTTATGGCATAAATAAAATGTATCACTTTCACGGTGACACTCTGTACAAAAACAGTAATAATAATACGAAAATAATACCGTTTCTATCGATATTGATTATTATTTGCTGGGAAGGGATGTTCGTACGAGAAAAACCATCCAACATAAAAAATAACCGTCTTGAAAAAGACGATATATTTTTAATAGTAGGAATGATGGCTTTGAATAGTTGGAATTATGTTCAGTGAAGATTATTGAAAAATTTAATATGCAACGTAAGACAATTCTATTATAAATTTTTTATTGAGATGCGATTTTGTGCTATTATTTTATTTGAATCACGAGTCATTTTTAACAAGGGCTTATGTAAAACAGGTATATTTCGAAGTTTACAAATATTTTTGGAGCCACAGCGGTTTCTTCGATCGATGTTACGTTTTGGGCAAAGTTGCAGATTGGGAGACTTTACCAAACGTTCCTTACTGACAAAGTTTATTATAAGAGGGACTTGAATATTTTATGAGAAAGGAGTCTAATCGAAACCTTGTTCCCCGTGCCAAGGTCGCCAAACATAATTCTTGGAGAAGATGAAGATTCGTTTGGTCAGTTTGACTATAAGACTTATTTTGTCAAAAGAATAGAGTCTTCTCGAAACCTCGTTCCTTCAGCCAATGTCACACCATAGGGTATTTAGTGGGGAGCCTGAAAATAAACCCATGTGTTTTGTTGCAAGGTGGCGATGACATCTGCTAACAGACTTCATAGCTAACTACCTGGAGACCGGCAGTTAGCTACCACTGGCGTGTTGGTGGTTGACTCGCATCACAAGTTGTAGCTCCAGAACTATCTGAGAGGTGGCTCCACAAACCGCGCCCCAGAAGTCCGGGTATTCATACATTTTCCGAACTAAGTTATCTGGGGTAGTGTCTGGGCTTCTACTATCATGTCGCCCTTCGAGCGCACAAAGCGAGGGCATATGAAGAAGACTTGCTCAGCGGTCTCCTCCACATCCACGCACTCGGAACACACGGAGGACTTCGTGTGCCCGACCCTGTAGATACTGCCTGAAGCAGCCATGGCCTGACCAGTTTCAGGTGGAGGTTCATTTTTCCATGGCGCCTCCCGACCCATCCAGATACCTCAGAAAGTCGGTGCGTCTATCTACCCTTCGCAGATTTGGACCATTCCCGGTGCCATCTGATAATCTAGAATGGCCTTCTAGTACCTCGTATGCCCCTTGTATTACGTTGGTCGAATTACTCTACATCCTCTTAATGGCGATGCTGATAGGCATCGAGCCGGACAAGATACAGATTGCGTCGCACGACACTGTACGATACGCACTCGTAACCCTCAGACACATGAGCCTATAGGTACTTTTCAGTTTACACTGGCCCACCATACCTAAGTATAGATGAATCCAAGAAGTTTCCGCTTGGTACGGTACACCGCTGAGCTATTCGACGGCATTCGATTGCGTAACACTGAACGCCCGTTCTTTCGCGCTGGACTACCACTTCTGCCATCTTGGTGACGGAAAGAATCACATCCAGAGTGAACCAACCTTTTCGGAAACCGAACTGATTGCTTGTCAGATCGTTTACACCCTCTGTGTACTGAACCAGTCTATTGGGGATAGTCCTCTCAAGCAATTTACCGGGTCTCCAGGCAGTTTCCCAGCCTTCGACAGTAAGACCTGTATCCGTCGCTTCCACCGGTACGGAAAGATGCAGTCATCCAGGCACCTCTGAATGACTGCCCAGAATAGCCCGGGGCCGCTTTTATTGCCATCCTGATTGCCAGGTTAGTGATTTCATTAACCCTTACCTCCTTCTCAACCTCCGGTACGACTATCGTCGACCATTGGTCTATGGTCTATGTCTGAGATACTGGAACATCGGACGCGAAACTCGACCACAGAAGTAGTCCTTCGATGATACGCTCCAGCATAGCTGGTGATCCCTCTGCAGGCACGCCTTTGGTCTTGGACATTACGATCTTGTAGGTCTCACTAGGGATGGGCGAACGGCTCACTAACCGTTTATATAAACCGGTTCTTAGGAAAGAGCGGAAGAACAAAGGGCTCACGAAAATGAACCACGGTTCTTTGAACGCACCAAAACTGATGGTTCGCGTGAACCCAAAGTTTACCGAGACAACACAAAATGTTAACGCTTGTGAATCTTTGTGAACCATGGGCCGTTCATGTGAGTCAGTTCGGAACGCTGAGTGAGCGGTTCAGACCTACTCTTGCAAAAGACCCGTTTCGCCCACCCCTAGGCGTCACATCACGGATTCGTTGGTTCTACCCGTCACTTGTCGCCTTACGAGCAAAATCATTTCAAATCGCCTGTAAATACGCGAAAATTTAATCGACCATTTTTGATTTGAATGAAACTTTGCACTCGTATTTGGCTTAGCAAACTGAGCATTTTTCACAGGTGGAGAGATTTTTTACACCCATGAGTTACATCCTAAAAGGGCGTATGCCTTTTGGCATAGGTTTTATTCGAAGCATTGTAGCCCAGAAACCGTTGGTTGTATAGAAAAACTGTCTGAGAATGAGTTGTAGGGAATTAAAAATGCATCATAAAAAAATATCCACTGTACAAAAAAAAATTGTTTTTGACCAAAAAAAATTTAAAATAAATATTAAATTTCAATTTAATAAAAAAAAGAGTTGAATTTTTTTTATTTTTTTTTTAAAGAAACTTGACGTTAATACGCAACTTTTAAAAAAAAGTCCAGGATGGAGAAATGAAAAATATTTTTTTTATGGTAGATTAACTTTTTTATGAAAATTCTAATTCAAACATTTTTCAAAATATTTGTATTCTGATGATTTTAAAAGATGCAGAGAGTCATTTTGAATCAAAAAGCTCTTGGTAGTAAACATTCTAAAGGCATTTGTTTTCGAGTTATTTCTAATTTAAGCTCGAAAAATATAATTATTTAGGAAAATACACGTTTTTCTTAATTTGTCCATGGTTCTCCAGCAAAAACCATACGTTCATTGGAATGCTTGATCAAAAATATACAATTCATTCTTTGACAAAAAAACGATTGGGCGAACGGTTCTCAAGAAAAGAGTTAAATGTTCCAAGTGATATAAATATATATAAGAATCAAATATTTATTTTCGAGTTTTATTATCTTAGGAACATATTTTTTTATGACATAGATACTTTACAGAGCTATTTTCACCTTATATTTTATATACATCATAAGTAAATGATTCGTCATCTTTTGAAAACAGCTTCGTTTGTATCTTATTTTCTGAAATCGGAACAAAAGAGTAATATTTTTGTGTGGCAGCTATTATTATAGATTTTCTGAAAATATTGCTCTATTCTGTTACTCCTTGTTCATATTCTTCATATGATACCCAACTAAATGACATTTTTAATGAATTTTTATTACTTTTCTGATTAGACCAATCATACAATTCTTTTGCGCTTGTAATGGGATGTTCATGTTCTTTAGCTAAACTTGCATTTCCTGCCATTCGTTTTAATATGCCACCAATTGCATCGCATGGGCCTTTACCATGAGAAGTCGCAAAAAAATGCCACTCTGCATCGACGTTATATTTTGTTTTGAACTTGCAAAGACTTGCAAAGTTTTTTCTATTTTTATATTGTGAGGCAGCTCCATCAGACATTAATATCGCTTTTTTCAACTGTATTGTTGTTTTCAAAAAACTCATTAATTTGGCAATGATCACCTGAACCGCAACAGTATCATGATGGAGTACTTCCGATATTATGATGAAGCTGATATTCTTAAGTGTTCCAGATTCTGAATAGTAAACAACGAAGGGATGAATGGTGGCTTGACTGTCATTCCAATAACTACACGAATCACAAATTGATAAAGACGTATTAAAATGAGCTTGACTGCTAAATATTTTTAATTTTGCAATAACGTTTTCATTTAATTTGCGTAAGCTTGATGAGCAGCGATGATCAGGAAAGGGTTTACAGCATTTGGGCTTGGTGTATTCCATTTTCACTTTATTCATCTTCACAAAATGCAAACTGTTACTAACACATCTGGAGTAGTGCAATCGTGTTTATATACGAAAACAGATATTATAGGTAACCTAGTAGTTATTGGTTGCGTACTTTGCAAACAGTTATTATTAGTAAACAAGTAGGTAGTGTTGCACGACAAACATATTTTTTTATGAAACATCCGGCAAGGGGGAACGTGTAGGTAGGCTAAGGTTTAGCGCTTGAGTTATTTATCATTGGATTGGTTTTATTGTCAAAGAATGAATTGTATATTTTTGATCAAGCATTCCAATAAACGTAGGGCTTTTGCTTGAGAACCATGGACAAATTAAGAAAAACGTGTATTTGCCGAAATATTAATAATTTTTCGAGCTTAAATTAAAAATAACTCGAAAACCGATTCCTTTAGAATGTTTACTACCAGGAGCTTTTTGATTCAAAATGACTCTTTGCATCTTTTAAAATCATCAGAATACAAATATTTTGAAAAATGTTTGAATTAGAATTTTTATTAAAAAATTAATCTACCATGAAAAAATTATTTTTCATTTCTCCATCCTGGACTTTTTTTCAAAAAGTTGCGTATTAACGTCAAGTTTCTTAAAAAAAAATAAAAAAATATTAACTCTTTGTTTTTTTATTGAAATTTAATGTTTATTTTTAATTTTTTATGTTAAACAATTTTTTTTTGAACAGTGTATATTTTTTATGGTGCATTTTTAATTCCCTACAACTCATTCTCAGACAGTTTTTCTATACAACCAACGGTTTCTGGGCTACAATGCTTCGAATAAAACCTATGCCAAAAGACATACGCCCTTTCAGAATGTAACTCATGGGTGTAAAAAATCTCTCCATCTGTTAAAAATGCTCAGTTTGCTAAGCCAAATACGTGTGCAAAGTTTCATTCAAATCAAAAATGGGCGATATTCGATCATAGGTCATTTGGCGCGATCTTGCTCTTACGTTGTTGTCTACACCGACTGGTGGTTGCTATTGTTGTAGCCACCGTCTACCTTCCAGTTCGTAATCAGGCCTGGGCTGGAGAACGTCACGTCGATGACCGACACCGCATCATTTCTGCTGTATGTACTTTTGGCCCTAACGTTGGCCAGATCTTGGTTGAGCTTTCAGCAAGATATGACCCCTCTGGCTCGTAGAGCGACTTCCCTACTCAATAGCCCAGTCGTTTAGCGTCGCGTTTTCCTGGACTCACCAGGCACTTGGGAGACTCCACGGGATCCTGCACCTCTACAACGCCTGTATAACTTCCGAGCCCCTTGTTGGTCCATGGCTTATGTCCTCCCTTAAAGCACCTGAAGCAAACGTTCGGTTGCTGTAGTATACCCAGGGGGCATACTTACCAACCGACCTTCAATCTTCCTTGCTTCAGTGCCAGGTTTACGTCTACCGACGGTAGTCGGAAAGTGACCACCTGAGTCCAGACCAGAGTTCTCCAGAGTTCTCCCGGAGGCGAATTGACTCTGTGGCCACATACCCCTCCCCCCGCACCCATATAATCACTATCTACAACATTGCTGAAGACATCACATAAATCGAGCAAACCATTGTGGCTCAGATATTTTTTTTATTTTTACATTTTTTTTCTCGTTTCTTCATGAGCCCAATCAACCAATAACGTTAAACCAATCTTTGATAGTTTTCATAAAAAACTGAACTTCTCGAGATAGGGTGTCGAGCGTCTTCGGCAGGTTTGTTCATAACACTGCTGCTGTAGGGTTAGCACAATATTCTCACCTAATGAGCTCTTGCCATTATATCACCTACAAAAGTGACAGAACAATGACTAATTAGACCCTCTATTTCTTTCTTTCTGTTACAATATTGGAACTCTGACGGTTTGCTGATACCAGAACAATCAGGATATCGGGAAGGCCATTCTTGTGAAACTGCATTGAATTTGGTGTTAGCAAAATGGAAAGAAACATTGAGCGTAAGGATACTATTGTTGCGGTGTTTTTGGATCTTAAACGCGCTTTTGAAACGATTTCTAGGCCCTTATTGTTACAAACTATAAAGCGCTTTGGAATTACGAGTACTGCATACAAATGGTTTGAAAACTACTTGTGTGACAGAACTCAAAGGACTATTTTCAATGATTTTACCTCTGATCCCATAAGGAACACTCTTGGTGTACCTCAGGGAAGTGTATTAGGGCCTATTTTGTTTATTATGTACATTAATGATATGAGAAGAGTCTTACGTTTTTGTGACATAAATCTTTTTGCTGATGACATAGTATTGTTCATTGCAGCTAAAAATCTCGAAGAAGCCATATTGCATTTAAACAAAGATTTGCGATCGCTGAGCGGATGGTTGAAATTCAAACAGCTAAAATTGAATACCAACAAAACAAAATTCATGATTATTTCGCGAAACCGTGTAAATGAAAATGTCTCAGTTGAAATTGATGGTGAGACAATCGATCGCGTGAGTGAGATCAAATATCTTGGCGTGATTATTGATGACAAGCTAAAGTTCAATGTTCACATTGATAATGTCATCAAGAAAATTGCCAAGAAATATGGAATCCTCTGTCGTTTGAAAGAGGAGTTGAATACTTTCAACAAGATTCATCTCTATAAATCAATCATCTCTCCTCATTTAGACTTTTGCACTTCCATTTTACTTTTGGCAAATGAAACACAAATATCGAGATTGCAGCGTTTGCAAAATAAAATAATGCGGTTGATTTTGAGATGCAATAGATACACTTCCTCGTCCTTGATGCTTGACGCTTTGCAATGGCTATCGGTGAAGAAACGAATTGTTTTTCTGACAATGGTGTTCATTTTTAAAGTAGCTAATGGATTGCTGCCCCGATATTTGTGTGATCGAATTGTTAGAGGAAGTGACATCCATAGATATAACACAAGATATGCGGGAGAAATTAGAACACCACATTTTTTAACTAGTGCTTCACAAAATTCATTGTTCTTTAAAGGAATAAATGTATACAATTCGATGCCTAGACACATCAGACGTACGGCGACGCTATCAGAATTCAAGAGACTATGCATTTCACACGTCAAAGCTGAATTTTAAGCAGTTATTTAATTTTTTTTAATTTAGCTAAACTGTAATTGACGAAGTTCTTGTAACGGATGATCTCTGTGGACTCTGCTTATATAGCTTTTTAAAGGAATATGGTAGCACTGAAAAACTATTATGTTCGTCACGAGGGTGATGATGGATTTTGTAATTATTGATGTAGTATAAAATAAAAAAGAGTAGTCTACGAAGGTTTGAAAATCGCGCGCGATGATCAGATATGAAGGACTGAATTTAGAAATTTAATCATTTGAGATGGAGAATACCTTTATTATTTTATTTTGACATTATCAAGATACTCGTCAGAGTAATCGGAACGATTTTAGTTCTGTTGGTTGTTATTGGACATTGGTTTCCTAGCCGGTCTAGGATATTTTCGAGTTGGAAATATTTTCGACTTCCCTAGGTGGGGGCTCTCTTATAAATCACATCGAAGTTGACAGCTGGACTTGTGCTTTGCTTGCTGATCACGGCAGGAATGGCCTCGTCGGGATTGTATCGACTTTGTGGATGATTACACTGGATGTTGGCTTAACTCAGATGCAATTAATGTCTTTTGGCTGACAGTTGCAAATAAATTGATACCGACAACGCTTTGTCGATGGATTACTTGATTTTTGACGAATATTTTCTCTATTTGAATCGCTGCAAAGCATTGGATCAATTGTGAAGAAATTTATATCTGTGATGAAAACCAGTTCGTTTTGTTTGCTTATCTGGTTTAATTGTTTTATAATAATTATCTTGTAGATAAATCGTCCTTCTCAAACCTTTGTAGGGGTAAGAGGTGGGACCATCATCATCATCATCATCATCATAAATCACGACTCATTTGTGCGACTAAGAGATAGATAGGCAAACCGTTTCACCCCTGACTGTCATTTTTTCAACGTCTGCTGGTTTTCTGGGAGTGGTCTTACAGCGAAGAGCTATACATCACTGGGAAATGGACATTCCAAGGAGCGAAGTGGCATATAGTTATCATACTTTTGATTACTCTAGCTATAATAATGTGATTTTTATACCGAAGTGTATGAAGTTTGAGTCAAAACGGTACAAATTATTCCCAAGTTCTCCGGTGCATTTTCAGATTTAAACTCAGAACTCTCAGATTTAAACTATCGATCTGTACAATGGTTTTCAAATTTCACTCAGCGATGGAAAAATTTTCATTTACACTTAAACCCGCCTCCATCGCTAATTCAGTGAGTTTAAGAGCTATCCTAATGATCCAACAATCATTGATCAGCACAACCACTTAGAATTTACCGCCGAATCTCGGTAATTTATTGCCGAGAACGACACAACTGGGTGCTCGGCTAAAAAATAGACAGCTGTCACATTTTTCGTACATTTTGGTTCAACCTAACTGAAATACCGGCTTAAACTATCAGCACACAGTGTTGCTGAATCATAGTTTTCATATTTTTTTGCTGAATTACGGTAAATTGAGGTAATCCGTGATAGCTCGGTAATATGCAATACCGAGCTCGAAAATCATTTTAAATTGCGTATGGGACGGTACCGTCCATCAGGTGCACACCCAACTATTTTCCATCAAACAATAGAAAATATGAATAAGGTTGGTTTGATTACTTTTTTACATAGGTATACATTAGAGATGGTCGGGTACGTGTATTTTTACTCGATACCCGTACCCGACGGGTTCGGGTCGGGTTTCGGGTAACGCCAAAAAATATTTTTCGGGTTCGGGTCGGGTACGGGTAATTCAAAAACCAAGGCCTCGGGTTCGGGTCGGGTACGGGTTTGAAAAATTCTCAACTGTTCGGGTACAGGTAATTTGATTTTCGTGCTTTATGAGAATTTTATTATTAACTTTTCAAGCCTAGGTGTTTTAGCATAATCTTGGTCTGGGGGGGAGAAACGGATACGAAGCTTTTGGAGTGTCCAATGAACCAGAATGAGTTTTCAATTTGAACTAGGAAAAAAAAACCTCTTTTAGTAGCAGGTGTTTTAATAACTTGGAAGTATCTTGGAAGCCTTACTTGGAAGCCTTACTTGAAAAAATATTCAACGCAAGCATTTTTTGTACTTAGTGTGGTTACACAAAACATTTTGGTTTATTTTTACGTAAAATAATAAATTTCATAAACTTTCAGTAATAATTCTGCCAGCGTATTTCGATTATTAAACTTGCGCTTTCTGGATTTACGGTCCATGCCGGCTTTCTTTTGCACTTTTGTCTAGATGCACCGTTTATGTCATTTGTGATTTTTGTGGAAGAATGATTGCATTTTTCTTGACCGTGGACTTATTCGAAAAATACTCATTATGATAACATCCATACACGCAATGAAATTAACAATATATTTTGAAACATAATATTTCTGTCCTTTGGTAAGCTACGAGATTCGAAAATTAATAAACTCTTTTTGGAATACCTCCTATGTAATTATAACTTGGGTATCAAAAAAAAAAATGTCGTTTGATAACAATTTCTAACTATACACTTTATCACGGTTCAATGTTGATTTTCGTTTCATAAAATAGTGGGGTATAAAATTTGAAAATTATTGCAACTCTGCGCAAATCTGCGTAAATATATATAAACCTAAAAATCTAAAATCTAAAAACATAGTTCGAGTCATGCTTGGGTTACAGCAGAAAGATAGTTACACGCAACAAAAAACGACGAATGTGCGTGTCATCTGTTTCGATGAATTTTTAGTGTAGTATTCGTTTCTCCATCTTAAGTTTTGGCATGTCTTGCATGTGGTTCCAGGTTGCTACGATGTGCACATAAAACTCGTCGTTTGTTCTAAATTCTACCAGACATGCATTTTTTACCATTCTCCGTGTTGTTCTAGTAGGGTAAATTATTATATAGAAGACTCCTTCCCTATAGAGGACACCCGCCAAATTAATTTATTTGATGTAACAACTCGAATGATTTTCAGAAAACTTCCATCGGGAAACATCTTGTCCAGCCAGTCTGCATCACAAACATAGGTTAATAAAACTTTAGGTTAATTTACCCTATTCTTCTTATTTTTTTTTTCTTTTTGTTAATTTTTCAAAAAAATTCTATTAAATTTTTATTAATCCCATGAAAACAAAATTAAAACTTTCAGCAGTTTATATGAATCATGCATATAAAATAAATAATTGAAATCCCTGATCAATTTTAATATTAGGTAACTAACACGAAACATGGAACCAAAATTCCCCGTCCACAGTTATGAATACATATTTTGCTTTGTGATAAAAATGGTCAAATTTTTCGACATCAGACGAGCGGACGTTCTCAGTAACAGATGCTACGCTGGATTTTATAAGAACCAATATATCGCATGGGTTCATTAACATTCGTTCACATGAACACTCGGTTCTAGCCTAACTCCGGCCATCATTTCGAGAAACCACATTAAATAATCAGTGCATAAAATGTGCACGGTAACCAGGTATTTGAAAAAAAAATTTAAAAAAAATCCAGGACGGGTCGGGTACCGGCAATTTCAGGGTATTTTTCATTCGGGTACGGGTACGGGTAGATGGAAAAAAAAATTTCGGGTTCGGGTCGGGTACGGGTATTTTAAACAAACCCGACTTTGGGTACGGGTTTGAAAATCTTTGATGAGTCGGGTACGGGTAACAAATTTCCAATACCCGACCATCTCTAGTATACATCTTTTGCCTTCAAAACGAATTACCAGAATGTCTCGACTCTGGAAAAAAATAAGAACCCATGCGGGGCAAGTTTGCACCGGAGTATATTCGTGACAACCCGTACACGACGGTCATAATCTTGTTGGTAATATTTGTTCAAGAAATCCAAATCCGTTCGCGTGTTTCCTTCCTTCACTACAAATTAGGACCTAATGGGTAAATTGCAATTTCTTATGAAAACTAGATTAAAACCACTTTAAAGACAATGTTTGTGTTAATATACACTACCCGTCATTAGTTTGGAATCGCTTTACTAAGTATTGCAACACCCGGTTTGAATATTGCAACACCCTGGAAAGTTTAGCATTACTTGATATGGGCAGATCAATGTAACTCTATCTGTTGATTGTGAAAACCTAGAGAGTTGTCGTCTTCAGCAAAGTTGCTCAGGAGGTCAAGGGCTTGTGATTGGAGGAGAGTTTAGTTCGGAATTCAGCCACAACGCAGCGCTAGTGTGCATGAAGTTTTGAACGCTATTTAGCTCAATAATCCCAGTGTTTTGAACGCTATTTAGCTCAATAATCCCACGATTTAGAGAGTTGTGATTTTCAGCAAAGTTACTCAAGAAGTCAAGGGCTTGTAATTGGCCGACAGTATAGTGCGGAATCCAGCCGCAACGCAGCGCTAGTGTGCATATAGTTTTGAGCGTTTCGGACTGAGTTTAGCTCAATAATCACATCTTTTACACTGACTGTTTACACCTGACGAAGTGAAACCAATTTGAATGTCGTCAATTTGATCACCACACACAATACGTAAGCTTGTGTGTGTTTATTCTAAAGAAGTGCTTTCATTTGAGTGGGTTTTAACATATAGAGCTTTCTAAGCCAGATCTTACCAATACAGGCTTATTCGAGTATCCTTATAAAATCGATTTGTTTTCAACCAAAAAAATTAGCTGATATTCAATTTCGAAAAATATTTCACTCATGAGACCTAGTTTATTAGTGTTACCTGTTTTAACAAACTTTGTTTTAGAGGAAAATAAATGAAATAAAACTAAAAATCGGCTTACAACTTGAATAAAAGTTCGGGACAGGAGGAAATTTTTTTTTATCACTAGCGTGTTGATTATTTGCAACCAAAAATAAAACTTGTTTTGGTGAAATCGACCACTAACACTAGCGCAGATAGGAAGGTCTATAGCATGCGACTGTGTTGGTATGTTGACAGTTTGCAACATTTACAACCCGTTTTACTATGGGGAAAATTGACGATATCGCGACTAAATTGATTACCTCGGCTGCAAAGAGTTGCAATAGACTTGCCTCTAATCCGATATTGAAGGATTTGACAACCACAGGGGGCATTTCGTATTACTTTCCGCTGCAAGCTGGGAGTCAAAAACACTCGCCCTGGTGGTTGCCGAAGTTGTCGAAGTCGTATTTCAATTAGGACACTGGGTGTTTTTGATTTGTGTTGACACTGAATTGTAATAAAAAAATAGCCTCAATGGCATAATTCGGAACACACATGCGGTATTATACCGTGTTTCGACGTGCGTGGCCACAACTGGTGGCACTAGCCGAAGACCGCAACTTTCTGGGTAGCAATATTCGCGCGATAATTTGAAGTTTGAATACGAAGAACCACATGTACCCTAGCGCCGCATAGCGGGGTAATTCAGTACCTAATTGTCTACTATGTAGAAGCCTTTAGCATCCTGAACAAGTTTGCTGAACACAGTAACTTTCTAGCAGGTCGGAATCGTGAGATTAGTTAAGTTCAAAATACGACAAATTGTGTGCCCACTAGCGCCACATAGCGGTAAAATTTCACACCGAATTAGCCACCATACAGTAGCCTTTGACCTCCTGAACAAGTTTGCTGAAAACCGCAACTTTCTAGGTTGTCAAAAACACGAGATATCCGCCTATTCCAGGTGATGCTAAACTTTTCGGGAGGTGTTGCAATATTCAAACTGAGTGTTGCAATACTCAGTACAGCGATTCCAAACTTATGACGGGTAGTGTATGTAATCAACGGAGTGTTGCCAGATTTTGTCATACCGTTTGTTTAAAAAACAAACAATGCGAACTTTTTGCCTCGTTCTACTCTATGAAGCTATCATTTTCATAGGATGATATTCGTGCTTACATGTCATTGCTCTCTAAACAGGAACGAGCACTTGGTAATTTATGGTTCCTACCGAGAGATACTATTTCAGCTGCCGGTAACGGTGACGTACCATAACAGGAAACCAGACTGCATGTATTCATAATATCCTGCTGAAATTAGACATTCAGTACTTATTATTACTCCAGTAAAAACTATTTGAGTGACAGCTTCTGCTTCAAACCCGTAACCCCTGGGCCAGTGTAGGTGTAATTAATGATATATTTAGGTGCAGTTTCATATTTTCATTGCGGGCATGCTCCGTAATACTGGATTGTAAAATCGTCACCCACGTTACAAGAGTTAATTAGTTTATCGCTGTATTAAAAAACAGGTGAAATCCCTCAAAACGTTGCGCTCATCGAAACCTATTATTCATGATTGAATAATAGGATAGTTTAACCGTGGGTGTTTTCATTTCAGTAGTATTTAGATTTCCTTTCTTTCGGGTGGCGTTGTTCAAATCGGTACGCTCTAACAAGAATGATTAGTCATAGCTTTTGCCAACGCATTTTATGAAACCATCTAGGGCGATGCCGAAACTACTAGACTTTTTTTTTTCTAAAATAATGCTAGGATGAATGGGATTCAATTATTGTACAAAGTGGATACGATAGGATTTTTGTTAATGGGTAGGGTTTTTCGATGTTTTTAATTAAAAAAATCTCTATCGCCCATTATCTCGAAAAATCCAAAACAATCATTCCTGTTTTGCTCAAACAGCATCTATTTTAAAAGAAACGTAACTCATGTATCTTGTAGATTCAGAGTTAGTAAATAAGTTTAATGTAAAATATTCTCATCAATTTGGAGAAAAGTTATTACGAAAAATGAAATGGTTTTTTCTGTTCAATTGAAGTTAATATACTGCAAGTTAGATAAATTTCTCGTTTATCGTATATGACCAACTAACTTTGCAAAAACAAAAAGCAAATGAATAAAAAGTAGCCTCATAAGACTCAGTATTCACACCCAAATAGTTTCATTTAACTCTCAAACATGGCTTCCAATTTCACAGATGCGACGACTTTGCAATACTACTTTACCTCATTGGATAAATGTCGGGAAACTGTGACGACTATCGTTATACCAGCTTTGATGTATGCTTGGACCACAATTTCTCTGGAATATGTATCTTCTCGTTTTCAGTTTTCGTGCACTTGTTGACACTTTTTGCTTCAATATGTCCAAATAAACCTCCATTGCCGTTATCCCACAAATGGGTTCAATGCCAGACAAAACTACGTAGCCTCAAACTATAATCGCATAGGAAATGATAAGTTCATGTTAAGTTATTAAAAACTTATGATTTTTGTTCTGAATCATCTTCACCATGTTTAAATGTTGTTTTTTTCGGGGTATTTCGCCATTTTCGTGTGATACAACATTTTTTGGCCTTGTCTGACCGAATGACCTTTAGAGAATCATCAATTGTCCATGGAATGTGATCTTGTGCAGGTCAGCCAGGCCAGTCACGTCAAAAATATCGAACAAGGGAAGAAAGACATTTTTTCGTATGTAGTCCATATAATATCCTGAAATGTAAAAGTAAATAGAGAAAAGTATTAGCCTTTTTCAAAAAGACGTTTTCAATTTGCTAAGATTTTGAGTTGCATTGCCATTGACTACCGACAGTGGTTCAAAACTAATTTTTAACTTGATTACACTGGTTAACACAGATTTTGCCCTAGAGCTCAAACTGAAAAAAATGAAAGATGATTGCTTTTCAATCATACCAGTGAATTTTGGTGCCCCTAGCATAGATACCTTTTCAGAGACCTAAATGAGTTTTCTCGTAAGCAGACGTAAAAACGGCTTTCGACGCACTTCTGAATTCATTAGGGCAGCGGTTCTCAACCTTTTTCTCAACTCAACTTTCGTGAGCTTTATGCCAGCTTTTTTTCGCTTTTGTGGACCAAAGTAATTTCATGATGTTTATGTTCATCATTCAAACATAACGCATCCAGGGGAGATGGGGTATTCAGCGGAGCGTCACACTGCGTGTGACAAACATGTAAAATTGCGTTTCGTGGGGGTGGGTGGGTATTGAAAATTGCCAAATTCCGCGTTAGTAATATTTGAATGGTTGCTATCAATCTTTCGCTATGTTCTAATGACTTTCATCGCTAATGACTTGATTCCACATCTTCTGAAACGTTCCTATCCGTTGCTTGTCTGGAAACTGAGGTGATTTTTAGTACTCTCTTGGTCCCAGAATAAGTTTTTAGGGGTTTCCATATTATATCCTGAGTGAATTACTTATGTATTTTTAGTAAAGCTTTCGAATCAGAGGTTTTATTTTGTTGACGGTTTGCAGTGTGCAATTTAAATTTACATTATTGAAATCCGATATGTACCAGAACGAAATTCGGAGGTCTTTTTTATCTTACGTTCCACTGGCTACAGCTCAAAGATTTGTAAGTCCCAAATAGTTGACTTTTTCCAAAATAATAATGAATCGTCTTGTTGCTGAGTAATGAATTCGATATGGGTCATTCCATACCAAGTGTACATGCCACTTGGACACGACCTTCACAGATTTTGTTCAAAGTTGGGGGAATTATGCATCTACTGTCACTTTGGAAAAATCCCAATTTTGGTGTCGATTGGAATACCCCCCGCTCTGTAGGACCCCCCTCTTTATTGCCAAGTCACGCAATTTTTGTCAAAAATCTCTTATTTCTTTTTCTTACAATTCATAGACGTGAGATGTCGGAAAATTACTAAGAGACGATTTTTGAAGAAAATAAACCAAGGAATCCAAAAAAAAAACTAACTTTTGAACCAGAAGTGTTGCCAGATAAATTATTTTTGTATTTGAAAACTAAATTTACATTTTTCGGCAAATGCAGCCATTTTTATTTTAAATTTGATAATTTCATCGTGTTCCTTGGAAAATTTTACGTAAGAATCAACTATCATCCTGAGGTAACATGAGCCAATCTCGAGATATAACATTTTTACCAAAAAAGTTGTAAATTTCGTTATTATTTTATTTTATAATTTATAAACGTAAGACACCCGAAAAATAGTGATAGATGAATTTTGAAGAAAATAAACCAAGGAACCCAGAAAAAATATTGTTTTTGACCGAAAGTGTTGCCAGATAGATTATTTTTGTATTTTAAAACTAAATTTGCATTTTTCGGCCAATGCAGCTAATTTTGTTTTTAATTCGATGGTTTCATCGTATTTCTCAGAAAATTTTACGTAAGAAGCACTTATCCTTGGTTTATTTTCTTCAAAAGTTATCTATCAGTATTTTTCAGACATCTTTTGTCTATGAATTGTGAGCAAAAGAAAAAAGAGATCTTGAACAAAAAAAGCGTCACTTTGCAATAAACAGGGGGGTCCCACAGAGCGGAGGGTACTCCAATCGATACCAAATTTGGGATTTTTCTAAAGTGACTGTAGATGAATAATTCTCCCAACTTTGAGCAAAATTTGTGAAGGTCGTGTCCAAGTTTGTACTTTTTCGAGGTCACTTCGTGTGGCCCATGTATATTAACATTAGATTACAAATCAATCGATTTTTAAACTTTCCTTTTCTTCGTGTAATGGTTTCACCGTTCAAAATGGTCGTGAAATAATTCCACGCGAAACGTCGCTTATTCCGTTTTCACTTCCGTGATATGACACTCATAATAACCCAGATTCCACGGCAGATGTCACTTTGCGACGTTTTTCTCTCTTAGGTGAGTCCCGTAATAGGGCACTCTGATTTCACCGTGCAGTGATTCCCGTAATAAGCACCAAGGTTATGTTGGTGGTCCTCGTGGTTCTGTGGTTAGCGATGTCGGTCGGCTAGCTCTCCCACACGGTTGTGATATCGGGTTCGATTCCCGATCAGGTCGAGGATCTTTTCGAGCTGGAAATTTTCTCGACTCAGCACTGAGGCACGGTGTATCGTTGTACTTATCCTACACATGCAAAATGTGTCAAAAACAATATCGATAACGAATTCTCTCAACTAATCTAGTTGATCGAGACCGCATAAGCTCCCCAGGCTTGCGGGCGATATTGTTTTTGTTATGTTGCGCAACTCTGCGCAGGATCGGACTGGATGCATTTGAAATAATTTTTCCAAGCTATCTTTTAAAAGTAGAGCCAATAGTGCCAAACTCTGCCGTCTAAACTTTAAACGCTGTTTTATGCAAAAAATACGTGATTTGGTGATTCCGCTAAATTTTTTAAGTATAACGATGAGATTATACATCATCGAATGACAAGGATTTTTTCTCCACTGTTTTTCAGACAACTTATCCTCAGACGTCATCAAGATTCAACTTACCCTTGAGGCTTCGTAACCTTGTTTTTTTTTTTCAAAAGAAACACTAAGAAACGCTGACTCAGTATTAAAGAATTAAATTTGGATTCTGGCACTTCAGCAATATTCAACTATAGGAAAAATATAATTGAAATGAAATCAGCCTTTTTTAATTTTGGGTCGATGGCCAGCGATTCCCCACTGTGCAGTGTGTTTTTACTGCATATTATTTTAGCACACTTTCGAGATGGTTTTGTGGCCTGGAGTTTTCTGCCAATATTCAGGACTCAGTCAGGACTTGTAGCTTCCATAAATTACAGTGTGGTGGAACTGCTTCTTTCTTTGTGTTTCAAGAGCTCGAGCCTCACGTTTCCGCAACGGTTTGATCAAGGTGCTCGGGACATCTGTTTCGTCGTCCTTCTCGTCCTCACTTGTACTGTCGTACTGTTTCAAATAATTTAAAACCATTTTTTTCACAAACGTAACACGATATAATTCTCAAAATATGCACATTTGCCAAATTGCACACGGGTTTGTCAACTTTCTTTGCCTTTATAATTGAAAAACGGACTACTGCGTTCAGAAAGCTTGACCGACGGAATTTAGCTGCAGATTTTTCTGTATGAACGTAACAGCAACGTTCTAGCATAAATGAGGGATGAATTACTCATTACAAAAGTTATTCTTGGATGTTCAGAGCTTGTGGCCTACAAAAATTTTAAATGCGTTTCTCTCGATTACATGTCTATGG
This sequence comes from Wyeomyia smithii, assembly GCF_029784165.1. Lineage (NCBI taxonomy): Eukaryota > Metazoa > Arthropoda > Insecta > Diptera > Culicidae > Wyeomyia > Wyeomyia smithii. Next base: position 163,855,997 of record NC_073694.1, read on the forward strand.
GATATTAGACCATTTTCCAATTCAAAATAATCCAGAAGATTATTCAGATTCTTGCACATTACCGTCCATTTCAGTACGCGCATAGTGAAAACAATAAAACCGGATGAAAATCGGTGCATGGTCTTTCAACATTACAACGCTTTTATGAATAAAATGAGAATAGAATTCCCCAGCTTTGAAACTATGATGCACGCTTTCTTCATTTATACTTTAATCTGTTCTAAACTGTCCCCGTCCAAGGACTTAGTTTTTGCTGAATGCAAAGCCCTCCACACCGACTGGAACGCAGCTTCCTGCGGAGGAAACAGCGAGTAGAAAGTTTTGCATATTTATTACACTTTTTCGCTAACAATCACCAACATTACAGTCCACTGGAACGCGGAGCTTCCTTAACCGCGGAAGAATATATGCGATACCAAGCCGCATGTAGCGCTGCTAACTATCATCGTACCGAAATGAAACGGACACAATAAAGTGTATGTATGTATTTACGAAACGGATTATCGTCTCGATATCTGGCAGGGAATTGGCAATGCACTTTTTCCTGTGCTACTGGAGGTTAAATTACCTCACTCTACGCAAAATACTACTGACAGTAGAATGGAATAGCATCTTCACTGAACATATGAATGAAAATAAAAAAAATATTTTATTCCTCCAATGTGGTTTCCAATGTAATCGCTGGTACGATACGCAAGTATCGAATTGGAGAGCTCTGCAAATATTAACCGCAGTCTTCCATTTTATCTCTCATTGCAGTCATTTGCATCTCATCTATCGAAAAAGAGAAACAAACTGTATTCGGTAAATATGCGCCCGAGAAGCACAACATCACTGACGCTGCTAGGCTCCATTACCGTCATTGTCTGTCTGGCATGTGCAGTGGATAGTTCCGCTGCCTCGGATCAGCCGCTGTTCAGTAGCGATGGTCAGAATGCAGCCTCGGCGGATTCTGATGACCGAGGCCAGCGTGAGCTTTCGTCAGCATCCTTTCAACATTTGCTAGCGGTGCGGTCACCCAAATACAACTTTGGGCTCGGAAAACGAAGATACGTCGACAATACTCCCGGTGCCAAGCGGCTTTCACACTACAATTTTGGCCTGGGGAAACGCGGACGATCGGATTTATTCGAGTACGAAGAGGACAGCCTACCAAGCTGGAACGATGAATATCCGGGTTTAATGTCGAAAGACATCACTGACTACGAAACAGACCAGGACAAAGAGGCAGAGAAGCGGTCGGCAGGTAAGTTCGGTACTTGGAAAAATCGAAGCGATTTGGAAATTCTTTTACTTTTTTAAAGGTGGTTATCGGTATCATTTTGGATTGGGTAAAAGACGAACCTACGATTTTGGACTTGGCAAACGCGCGTACCAGGGCGGTGAAGAGAAGCGGCTGCCAAATCGATACAATTTCGGACTCGGACGTCGTTAATCGCAACCCGATCAGACAGCATCTCAAGTCGCCTATCGAAAATCCACTAGACCTGAAACTGGACCTCTACTGCGCCCAACAATGAAGCGAATGACTGCAGAATACATTACTACTACCACACCAGTGACAGACCAAAGCCAAGAACCATGCGAGATTATGTCCCCCTCCCCCAAAACAAGAAAGAGGATCACATTTGCAAACCCTTTTGTATCGATCTATTTCAATGACTTCTTCGAAACGTACTTTACAGTGTAACTTAAAGCCATACTGCTATCCATTATCCTAAACTATCACTAACCAAGAGCAAATTGTAATTCGGAGACGTGTGCTAATGTGCCATATATAACAATATACAAATTATTATTAAGATGTAAGAGTCAAAACCTGAAATCAAATCCCAACTTTCTGAAATTTCTCTCGACCTTTTACTTTCTTCAGTGGAAAATTTACACTCAATTACAGCCAAGAAATGATTGGATTTGGATTGGTAGGAGAGCCCAGCTGTAAATACATACAGGAGACCAGCAACTTAATGTATAACTGGTCGTGAATGAATTGTTCTGAGAGAATCGCTTAAGACCCCTGTCAAATTGTTGGCCTGTTTTAAGTGACATGGTGCCGGTTGGAGATTAAGATTCCTCTGATTGCTACTTAACAAAATTATATGCGCGAAAAATAAACTTAAACAAATATTTCGCTTGTTATTCATTATGTAAATTGTTTCACGAAAATATTTTAAAGCAGTTGTTACCCGATATAACATCAAGGCATAAACACAATTTCAAATAGATGTATACACACACCACTACGCAGCATTTGTGAATAATATATGAGCTGTATAAAAAAATGGAAAATGAAAAGAAATGAAATAAATTTGAGCTAAAACCAAAATCACTGTTCTATCTTATTATTAATTTTGCATATCCTCTAAACCTAAACACTAGTTGAAATGAAAAATTAGCTGCTTCTTCGTTTTGTTCACGAAATTGTTGGAGTAGATACTACGTTTGAATATCGTCCAAAAATTGTCTTCCGTTGCAGCCGGCCCAACTCCTCTAGTGATTTCTTGGCATAAGGCAACAACTTTCTGCAGTCACTTCGTACTGTATGTCTTCTCATTTACCGCAAACCTTAAAGAAAAGAACAGCGACTTGGACATTCCCTTCTCGCCGATCGTCAACCACAGAACTTTCTCCTGGAACTAAGTGCGGGAGATATGTTTGACGGGGACGGGGGCGTAAAGTACCCGGTACCTTGCGATAGTCCAATGTCAAGTAGGTCTCGTCATATATTATGAACTTAAACCTTAACTAACAAATTTAATTAATTTAATAGTTCTTCCTTCATCTTGTTAACGCCCTCATACATTTGTACAAAATTGGTTAATTATATTCGCACTCTAGTTCGAAATAATTCAACATTTTTAAGCTCATTGCAAAACCCGCCTTCAATCACGAGGACGGTTTCTCAATACTTCGTAAAGCTCTTGTGTCACATAGATTAAAACACTCGTTGATATATGTTATAGGCATCATACCAGCCAAGACGCAGATTGCGTAGTACGACACTGCGCGATACGCACTCCCAAATTTCAGGAACATACTGGAGTGCCACTGTTGCTGTTTTGGGGCTTGGTGTGGAAAGAGTTTTTTAATAAAAGGTGTATGGAATCAAATTGCATCACAAAAAAATATTTAGTAAATTTCATTCATCCAACCAATTGTCTCTAGCTTTCAGGTAGTGAAATAAAACATTTTATACAGTTTTTACTACTCGTATTATTAAATTACATCCCTATATAAAAAACACGAACTTTCCTCTTAACACTGCTCATAAGGTCTTGTACAACGTTTGGACCCACTGTTTTGTGTGGAAATCCATTTTCTCTTCATATTCTCTTCATATTCTCCTCTGATTCTACTTCCTCAAGATGTTTCCAAAGTGCCTGCCTCATTTTGGTGCAGTAATTCTCAATTGGCTGCAGTTCAGGTGTGTTCGGGGGATTGAGATGCTTCGGTACGAAATTGACTTCCTTAGTCTTGTACTACTTCAGAACATCCTTCGAGTAATGACACGAGGCTCCGGTCAGAAAGTTGTAGGACCTTTGCGTAAACGCTTTTGGAGGTATTCCTTCAAGTATAACTGCCTATCGACCGTCCCGGTTGACACGATTGGGGTGTTCCACTTTCCACACGAGCAAATTGCTTGCCAAACCATGTACTTTTTGGCAAAGTTTGACACTATATGCTTTCTAACATCCCGAGGAACCTTGAATTTATGATGAGCGGTGAAGTATTGAAGCCCCGGAAGCTGCCGAAAGTCTGCTTTTACATATGTCTCGTCATCCATAACGAGGCGATGTGGTTTCATCAACATCTGGGTGTAGAGCTTTCGTGCACGAGTTTTCACCACCGTATTCTGCCATTCGTTGCGATTCGGCGCTTTCTGAACTTTGTACGTGTGTAATTCTTCACTATTTTGTCGCATCTTGAACGAAAGTTTTACTCAAAAGCAGTTATTTAGCCGTATCTCTAACTGAACTGTTCGGATTCCTCTTATAAGCTTGAACTGCCCGCTTGTGATGCTCTACACTATACGGAGATCCAATCTAGCCTTTTTTTTCTTTTTGATCGATGATCAAACGCTCGTTGTACCGATTTAAAACGCGAGTTACCATAAATTGAACCATTCCCAGCTTCCTGTTGATTGTACAATGAGAAAGATTCGGATTTTCGAGGTATGTGCGCAAAATTTCTCACCGCCTCTTCTGTTCTTTCGACTCCATCTTCGCAACGATTGCACTAGCAACTGAGTGCAACTGAAAGTGTCAAAAATACACATTAAACAAATTTCACCCAACAACCCAAATACCCAATAAGTAAAAAGTTACAGCCATTTGAAAAGGATGCGATTTGATTCCGTGTACTCTTTAATACGCTTCTGCATTGCTGGTGACTGTTCATCGAGCGCCATCATGGCCTTGGTCTTTTTTTTTTTGAAGGTGGCGGGGAAATCTGCAAACAGACACCTGAGAAGAGAACTCAAGGTGTGGGGATGAGACTAGGGGAGAGATGCTGGGGTAGTTACACTCGCCCAGGCACCTACTGATCCCTGTCACGACCCACTAAAACCCCTCCAGTCTCCAGCCCTGGTCTTCCCGGAACGATGGTTAAGTATTACGTCGGGGAGTGGCTTTTGTGCGTGATGCACCCTCTTTACTCTTATAACCTCCTAGCTAACTACCTGGAGACTGGTAATTAGCTACCACTGGCGTGTTGGTGGTTGACCCGCCACACACGTTGCAGCTCCAGGACAATCTGAGAGGCGGCCGCACAGACCGCTTTCCAGATGTCCGGGTCGTCGCACATCCTCCGGACTAGATTGTCCGGAGTAGTGCCAGGTCCGCTCACAGCCATCATGTTACTCCTCGCTCTTACGAAACGGGGGCATACGAAGAAGACATGCTCCGCAGTCTCCTCCTCCTCCACGCACTCGGGACACATGGGGGACACCGCGTGTCCGAACCTGTGCAGATATTGCCTGAAACAACCATGGCCTGACAGGATTTGTGTCAGGTGAAAGTTCACTTCACCATGTCGTCTCCCGACCCAGCCGGATATCTCCGGTATGAGTCGGTGCGTCCATCTGCCCTTTGTGGAGTTGGACCATTCCCGCTGCCAGAGGAGCATCGAGAATGACCTTCTGGTACCTCGTATGCCCCTTGTGTCACGTTGGTCGAAACACTCTCTGTCCTCCTTGATGGCGATGCTGATAGGCATCATGCCGGACAAGACACATATTGCATCGTTTGACACCGTACGATACGCACTCGCAACTCTCAGGCACATGAGCCTGTAGGTACTTTCCAGTTTACCACGGTAACTGTTAGTACCTAGCGCTCTGGACCACACTGGCCCACCATACCTAAGTATGGACGAAACCACGCTGGCAAGAAGTCTTCGCTTGCTGCCATAAACCGCTGAGCTATTGGACATTATACGAGGTAGTGCTGCAATAGCCGTTGAGGCCCTCTTACAGGCATAGTCGACGTGACTCCCGAACGTGAGCTTGTCGTCCACCATAACCCCCAAGAGCTTCAGGGATCGCTTCGAGGTGATGGTGCAGTCTCCGACTTTGACCACCGCCTGTTGCTCCGATTTACGGTTGTTCACAACCGTGACCTCCGTCTTATGATGCGCGAGCTCCAGTTTCCTGGAGCGCATCCAGTCCTCGACCTTGCGTATACAGTGCGCGGCCGTCAACTCGAGCTCCTCGATAGACTCGCCGTAAACCTCCAGCGTTATGTCGTCTGCAAAGCCGACGATCACAACCCCTACAGGGAACTTGAGTTTCAACACACATGAGTCGTCTTAACCTATTCTTGAAAACGTCTATGGTTACATTGAAGTCAAAATAGTCAAAAAATCTATTGAATACGTCACACATCGCCCTTATAGGTTCGTTCTGGCCGTAGTTAGTACGTTGGTAGTCAAGTCGTAGAAAGTTCCATGATCTCAGGCTTCTCGCAGGCACATAGATGTTGAGTTGAGAGAGAATGGCCGGGGCATCAATTTGTCCAGCGAAAAGTTTTCCCACAAAAACAGCTCTCGATATATTTCTCCTTTTTGCTAAAGTGTCCATATCCAGTAAACGGCAGCGATCAATGTATGGAGGAAGCTCACTCGGGTTACTCCATGGTAGAGTACGTAGTGCATAACGGATGAACCGGCTTTGCACTGACTCAATTCTGTTTTTCCAAATCTCCGCATTGGGGCACCAAACAACAGCAGATGTTTCTAGCACCGACCGCACCAGGGAAAAATATAATGAACGCAGGCAATATGGGTCTGAAAATTCTTTGGCGATTCGAATTATAAACCCTAGGTTCCTATTCGCTTGTGCAATTATGCTCGTGTAGTGATCTCTAAAGGACATTTGAGAATCTAAGAGCACACCAAGATCCTTAACTACAGTGACTCTTTCAAGCGGCTGACCAGAGATTGTGTAACTCCACAGGATTGGTTTTTTTCTACGGGTGAATGAAATCGCAGAGCATTTGGAGATACTAACTGTCAGGCAATTGCGTATGCACCAGTTATAGAAAGCATCAATATACTGCTGTAGTTCCTCACAGTCAGCTGTAGATCTTACGACGAGGAAAATCTTCAAATCATCGGCGTAGATTAATTCACATCCTGGCGGAATGACAAAACAAACATCGTTGAAGAACAAGGAAAATAGCAGCGGTCCAAGGTTGCTTCCTTGAGGCCCCCCGTGTAAATAGAGTCTACCTGAGCACCATCTTCCAAATGTTTGATGCAATGAGAACAGAACTGTAGCAGATTCGTTGTTGTAGATCTTCCAGGAAAGAAACCATGTTGGTCTACCGAGATGTACGCTTTGCTTTCGCGAAGCAGGACGCGAAGCAGCGCTCTGGAAATACTCCTTGCGCCAGCGACTGGTTAAATATCAATTTTAATGGAGCACAAAGGGCAGTAGCACATTTTTTAAATACACTGGCAGGAATTCCGTCTGGACCAGGTATCATAGATGACTTTAATTGCTTTATTGCAAGCATGATATCATCGTCGATGAATCGAACATTGCCTAGATTAATTACGGAACGTTTGAAGAGCATTTTCTACCTGTACAGCGCTAGCAGGGGATGCGATGAATGCACTAGAGAAGTGCTTGGCAAACAGGTTGCAGATGCCATCGCGAGTGTTTGCAACTTCTCCTTCTAAAAACAATTGCGAAGGGAGTCCGCTTTCCTTACGTTTTTCATTCACAAAAGCCCAGAAACCTTTGGGGTTTCTTCTGAGGTTTGACTGTACAAGTAGGATATGCTGTGAATAAAGGATACGGTTATATGCTCTGTAGTTATTACTGGCCTGGGTGAAGTCTCGCTTTGTCAAGGGATTCCGTTGATGTGTGTATCTGCGAAGTGCTTTTGCTCTCAAACGTTTTAGTTTTTTCAACCGCTGATTAGACCAGGGTGGTTTCGGTCTGGGACGAGGAGCTGGAACGTGAAGACTGAACAGCTGAAGTAAAATAGTTGAGAGTCTTTCTACAGCAAGATTAACTTCCATAGCATGATTTAGTGCCGTTTCCCAGTTGATTGCTTGTAACGAATCCATTAGTGCAATAAAATCTGCTTTGACAAATTAAATTCCCTATCTTCGGGCGTATCATCAAAATCAACTGGTTGCGGAAATGCTTGAGTGACCAATAGAGGAGGGTGATGCGAATCCATTTCTAGTAGAGGCTCACAAGCTTCAACGACAGTGCAATCCGGTGCCGATTCCTCATTGACGAATAAGAGATCTAATGTTCGATTCCTATCGTTAGTGACAGTGCACATCTGTAACATATTCAGCAGCGACATACCATCCAGAAGAGCAGAAGCAGTTCCAGAAAACGTAGACTCGGAAATGTTTGGAATAGCATAGCCCGAGCTTGTACGTGTCCAGGTAATACCAGGCTGATTGTAGTCTTCAAAGAGCAAATGAGTTGCATGCGGCTGGAGCGAGCACGAAATTTCAAGTGCGGAGTCTATATGTTTTTGCACGGTAAAAGAATCATTGGAGTAATCGGGAGAAAGATATATGACGCCAATGCAAATGCTGCTGCCCCGACAGTTAATATTCACCCAAAGCTGTTCAAGTTCGTCATGAGTACACAAATTGCGCCTGGATGCAAATCGGTTTGATACAGCAATAAGGACACCACCACCTCGCATTTTTCCAGATCTAGCTGCATCACGATCAGTGCGGTATACATTATATTGTGTTCCAAATAGCTGCACTGAGTTTATTTCACTGTTCAGCCATGTCTCGGACAAAACAATAACATCGTGTTCCGAGTCAAGCGTCGCCAGGAACAGATCATCTATTTTTGTTCGTAATCCCCTCACGTTCTGGTAGTAAATTTTTATATTACCAATCACAGCAGTCCTAGAAGCGGAAGTTTCGTCAACGGTGAAAGCGTTCAAACTAAACGGGTACTTGCCGTTTACAGCGAGTTGGAGAACCCCTTCACCACACCCACGCACTGGACCGGGACGGCTGATGATCGCTGGCGGCAGCGGCTCGACAGTGGAGGAGGGCTTGGGGGTTTCCATAATGCTAACTTCGTTGCGTCCCAGTATCCGATAGGCAGAAGTAGACAATGCGGATGTAAATAATCTTGATGACATGGTACTGGAAATTTTATCACATGGCACTGTTTCGGTCTCCGTAAATCGCGAATTAAGGGATGAAGCAACACTGCAAATTGGATGAAATTCAGGACACGAAGCTCTAATAAAATCATACTTGCCTAAGCGAGCAAGTTGGATAGCCTCTTCACCAACTCCGAACACAGGAACGGAACGACTTGGATGGCCGGAACAGACTGCTGAAGACGAAGAAGAACGATAGTTGTCGACTGTGTCGGGTGGCTCAGAGGCTTCCATCATGCGATATGGCGTGCGTTCCGTTGTCGTCAGTTCTCGGTGGAAGAAGGAATTTAATGTTGCGTTGAAACTGCATCGATCCGGGGGGTCCCAACGTCGATTCGTGGAATTTTCGCAGGTCCCCAAAAATCCCGCTCAGCTTTCAAATTTTCAAATTCTCTGAAGAAAATTCCTTTCGGCCAAACAGATGGGTCAAGTGCTCTATCTTTCAACTCCTTTTCTATTCCTACTTTGAATGAAATGAAAGCATACTGATTCAAATCAGCATCTTTACGCACAAGCTTCCGAACATCGACTGGCTGTTGAGTTTCCAAGCATTGTTTTACTAGCTCGGAAATATCTGCTTCTGAAACATGACGAGCAATTCTGGAGAAATAAAGCCAGAATTTTTCGGCTGGTTTTGCAACAGTTGCTACTATTGTGCTTCCCATATCGACCGATTTTGTTCCTCCAACAAGCTTCAAATCAGGGCGAGATTTAGGTGTCGTATCACGAGTGCGCTCAATGCTTGGCCAAGCAGTGCGAGTGCGTCCCAAAGCGGCGGAATCAATGGACTGATGTTCGTCGACTAATGTCTTAGTTAGCTCTTTGGTTTCTTGAAGCTCTATCTTTAATTCACACAGTGACTCGCGAACGGCATCCGAAACAACTGCTACAACATCCTGGGTCGTTTTCATGGGATTTTGTTTTATGTACTCCAATTGAGCAATACAGTGGTCACAAAACCACAAGATATTATTTTGCTCATTCACGAAGTCGACTTGAGGTCTTTTCAGACCAACGCATTTTAAATGCGCAGATTGATGACAAAAACCATTACATTGGATCACCTCAATAGTTTTGATCGGCTTAGAGCACTGGTAGCAGTTTGAATCCATGGTCCATTTTATATGAGGTGTGTGTCCGTGCTGTATATTTCAGTTTTCGAAAATAACCACAAGATGTCGCTTCAATCGAAAAAATTGAGCGTGACGGTAGTGCGAGAAGCGAAAATACAAACAATGCACTGCACTTTCACCGAAACTAGAAACCGGCAAAACACACTTGGATTGTCTTAGCAAGGCACTTCGAGTCGATCAAACAGACACGAATCACAATATTGCCGTTTGGAGAAACACTTCGGCGGCTTGCAAACAATATAACACTCGAAAAATAGCTAATTCTTAGCACCGTAAACAAACGCGATGTTTACAATACCTTTGAAGAGTTTTTTGGTAATAGAAATATAGAAGAACCCAAATATCGGTGGGATGCCATTCGTAGGTATGACAGCGAGCTCCAAACGAACCTGCTGTTGGTACTAGACACGTCGAAAACAACGAAAGGCTTGTGGATAAAGCTCCACCTGATTTGTTGTGGAGGTACCTTTGAAGGTGCATGTTTTCATCCCACGGCACCGCACATAGGAGTACGTAGAACAAAAACCTGACCAAAATTATTTTAATGAGTTTTCGGATAGCAAATGTGTCATAGATTTCATCAAGATCTAATCACCTAGCAGTGATATATCAACTTTCCTCTGCTATTACTCTGCAAGAGCTTTTTCTGGTGAATACTTTTTCGTCAATAATATCTGTTATCTGCTACTTTTAAGGCGTCTTTTAAATCACTCGCTTTCGAAGGATCGTCTGATATGGTCTTAATAATGTTGGAAACCGTAGTGCTCCCAGTAGATCATTGAGTCATGGGAACTGCGTAACTCAACTCATCCAATGGTACATTTTCTCTTAGCCTTTGCAATTTGCGTCTCTTGCTGCGATTACTGCCATCCATCCTTTGCTAGAACGACATGAATGCGAAGCATCCGACCAACTTCATATTTCGAAGCTGTCAATTTAATATAAACCAACTTTTGAAGCGACTTTTACCACTCGATCATTGTTTTGATCTTTTGTGGTAACATTTGAGAGTTTCTTCAAGTTTTTCCTCGAGAATCAGGAACTTTCTATAAATAGAATGTTCATAGCATTGCGCAATCAACCCGAATAGGGGATTTCTCGGCAAGTTATCACAAAATCTGAAGAAACTAATTTTTTTTTTCAATCGATGTATGACGAAGGCATGATAAATGCACCCATTCAATAAAAACAAAAATTCAGCAAATCTGGATGTTCCAACTTCGCATTGACCGCAATTACGAATGGGTGAGCATGAGGCAGATTTTTTTTCTGGTACTTATTGAGAAACACATAACCTTATGAATGGTGGACGAATTTTTGCTGGGACTTGCTGGGAACCCAAACAAAAATCCTTTTTTGTATAAAATTTGTTGATCGAAAAAAACTGAAAAACACGTGTATGGCAATGCCTTATTTTGAACAGGTTTTTTCAACCTATACAGCACATTACCTACAAAGATTGACTTAACGTACCTTTGTTGTTACCACCATATTAAATTTACGATCAAGAATCACTTTAAAGTTATAATAACATGAGTAGTAGTTCATAGTTTTCGTGCAACAATTCGTGACTTATTCATGAGCTCTAACTAATATCAAGGTTATGATAGTTATAGTAGTTTGTAAACAACTCAAATAATTTCAAGATGGCCTGCATACGAAGTAGTAAGTATCAGAGAATCCAAAAAGGATCAATTGCACAAGGAACACTTGAATTATTTTTTTCGTATTTTGCCCAGGTTTTTGACTGAAATACTCCTATGTGCACCGTGCCAATTGCCCGATCAGTCAAAAACATCAGGATTATAACAAATCTTGATATTTTGTTACGAACTTTTTGAATCAATTTGTGTTCTAAACTTGGTCTCGTTAATAGTTAAAATAACAAAATTCCTATCAAAGTTACTTACTAATTATTACAAATTAAAGCAAGTTTTGTAAGGTTTTTGGCAGAAAAATCAAAATTAGTTAGAAAGTACAATATTTTGTTAATTGAATAACAAGTTTTGTTATGAATATGCTTTAAAAAAACACACTTTTGAACATTCAAGTGTTTGATAACAGATTTTGATATAATTCTGTACTTTTTATCATTCTGGCACATCAAGAATATTACAGGCTTTGTTATTTCTATCAAACTCAGATATATTTGTGTTACCCGTTTGTTATAATCGTTTGATAGGGTGATGTCGTTGAAAATCTGATCAGAGATGGTTTAGAGACACAAGACGTAATCGAAGTTATCTCTCTGGTGAAAAAAAAAGTAGCGAACTTCAGTCACACAACTTTGTCTCGTTCAAGGTCGGCTCCCCTCGAAACACAAAGCCACTGGCCTGAGACCCGGTACATGGCCACAGGGGATTGCTTTCAGAGAATTCTCCGACACCCGAGCTAATTACACTGTTTGGTTACCTGCCACCGCTTCCGTTTTCCCAGCCACTCCGGTAACTGTTCCGAACGACAACATTGCTACTATTAGTTTCACTCGTCACTTTTGTTGCAACTGCGTCGAAACAATAAACAATACTTAAAAAAATACTGGTTGCAAGCACCTGAAACAGTGGAACCTTGATCAATCACGCTCTATCATTACTGGAACGCTTCGTTAACAGCATGGAGGTTTCTAACCCCACCGCCGCATTCTAGCAGTTCGATCGATCGAGCATATTCGTGTCAATAATCGTTCACTTTCACGGCAAATTTTTGACTCAACTGTAAGGTTTTTCGTTGTGACCGGAGCTCAAGAGATAGCCGTAAAACTTCAGGGGGTCCGCCCCCTTTTGTTCGCAGTTCATAGCCAACTTTGCGTCTCTATCATCGAACATGATGAGTGCTCGACCGCTGAGCAGGTGTGGGTGACAACTAAATTCTCGGATCTCACGTTATACTTGTGTGCCATCTATATCCCTCTTGATCGTACTCGTGACTGGCTAATGATTCGTGTACACATGTCTTCGGTTAACACCATTATTTCAATGACGTCCGCTGTCGATGATGGGGTTGTTCTAGGTGATTTCAATCTGCTTGGCATTATTTGGCGAGAAAGAGCTAAAGGCCTCATGTACGCCCATCCCGGCTCGTCTACGTTGTCACTAACCCCTAACGAACTGCTAGACTGCTACAGCACTGCCACTCTCCAACAGTGCAACAAAATTACCAACGAAAAAGGACGTTTCTTGGATCTCTGTTTCGCTACTGTACGCTGCCAAGCCCCTGAAGTGAGGCTGGCTCCTTTCCTACTTGTTAAACACGTTTCTCATCACTCTGCTAACGCCAGTCTAACATCAGAGAGTCTCTCACAACACGACTTCGGTACCGACACCAGTTTACCTACGATTTCGCCCACGCCGATTTTGATAATATCAACGTATTGCTGACTGGAATCGATTGGGATGCTGTCTTGGACACGAATGACGTAAATACTGCCGCCTCAACTCTGTTCCACAATTTAAACTACACCATAAATCGACATGTCCCAAAAAAGACCATCTCTGTCCAACAGAAATTTCCCTTGCTGAATCACATTACGACGCCTCAAATTGGTGAGAAAAACGGCCCTGAAACGGTTCTCAAGATACAGAATCCTACCTCTACGGAACCTCTACTTAACGATCAATATCCGCTACGAACAGCTAACTCGCTACTGTTTTCGAAGCTTCCTTCGTAAAGTCGGGCGTTGGCTTAAGCGTAACCCCAAATCGCTTTGGAAATATGTTAGCGAACAGGTAGAGATGATTACTTCCGAGTATGCACTTGGACGGTGACATTGCGAACTCTGTCAAACAAATTTCCCAGAGTATTTGTGGACGACAGTTAACGACGGACGAAATTACTGCCGCAAATCGGTTGTGCACTGACTAACCTTCCGATTAGCCGCCTCGAACCCAAGTCTTCCATGCCTGCTGGACCAGACGGCATACCATCCGTTTTCCTGAAAAAATTTATTGGTAGTCTGGCTCCTCCAATGAGTCGTCTATCAACTGAATCTATTCGCTTTGGCGTCTTTTTATTGGTCTGGAAATCGGCGTACATGTTTCCAGTACACCAGAAAGAAAAAATAAGTACCATCAACAACTGGGATCTCCGCTCTTGCTCCCTACCGGAACTCTTCGAGCTCGTCGAGTTTGTCTCTACTTTCTCATTCTTCAAGCAGTACATCGCAGACGAACAACACGGGTTCATGCCAAAGAAACAAATGTCCTGCCGCTCACATCCTACGAGAACGAGATATATGCTACGCTTCTCAAGTCTTTTGCACACATGCTTTCGAGATACTCTTTATTCTTCATGCATTCCCCTAAGTAGCAACTCTTTTGTATTGCTACTCAGCGACTGTAAAAGAGTACGCGAGTTCCTGCTTACGAGTAGGAGCACTCGACTAAAATTGTTCGACTAGGAGGAGTGCTAGAATACTGTGCTCGTAAACGAAAATGTTTTTTACATCTACCCGGTTTTGCTTCATGCACTGACAGCCTTCAGTGGGACGAAGAATATGTATCGCAAATATGTATCGCAGTATCGCAACGTGCAGGGTACTTACTGCTCTTGTAAGTTTTTTACAACAGACTAACCACCCGAAGCAAACCACTGCCGAAGTAGTCCGATACCCTACTATTTTTTTGTCCCTCTGCAGCCTTTGCAAAGCATCTTGAAACAATTGTCTTCGGCTGGCCGTTCTCGCGAGTAGGGGAGTAGAAACACACGAGGAGGGTAGACGGGAGTATGTGCATATGATATCGAGAGTGAATGCGAGCAAGAATGAAAGCGAAAAAGAACGAGAAATAGCTTGAATAGAGAATTCTCCAGTGTGCCATAGCGGTAGCAACGAGAACCTCACATGAGGTGTTGCATGCTGTTTACGAGTGAAACTAGCAACACTGAGGTCTACTGCTTCACTGGTTTCAGTCGTAATTGCTCACTCCGGCATTCCGCAAAGCAGCCATCTCGGGCCTCTAATATTTTTGATCTACGACGTCAATTCCCGCGCGACCTAAAGCTGTTCGCAAAAGTAAAAACTACGTCAGATGCCGCAGCGTTCTAGGACCAGTTGGGAGTTTTCGCAGAATGGAGCGCGGAAAGCCGCATGCAACTGAATGTCGACAAATGTGAGATGATAACATTCAACAGTTTTGTTTTTTAGCATTGAATTGCGCTTTGGTGCGTGCGATCTTAGAATACTGTGCTTCAGTGTGGAATCCCTACTATCTGAATGGAGTGCAACGACCCTTTTCGACTACCTAGCTACGAACAGCTCGATTAAGATACACTGCAAATCCGTCGGGATATAATCAGCGCAATATTCGTCTCCGACGTGCTGACCCAACGAGTAGATTGTCCGGCAATTCTCGAACAACTCAATATTTATGATCGACCACGCCTGTTGCGAAATAGCCTCTTTCTTTACGTTCCGAATAGGCGAACGAACTACAGCAACTACACACTTAAAATTTTTTGCCGGGTCTCGATAACTTATTGCCGAGAACGGCACCACTGAGTGCTCGGTTAAAAAAAAAATGACAGCTGTCACATTTTATCGTATAGCTCGGTTCAACCTAACTGAAATTTCGGCACAAAATATTACTACCAAGATTTCGGATATTTTGTCCCGAAATTTCAGTTGGGTGAACCGAGATTTACGAAAAAAAAGACCCAGCAAAAAATTTTAAGTGTGTAGCACGATAACCGCGAATCAGCAGCGAGATGCTGAAGACCCGCTTTTTGACTTTAGCACGTAGTTTTTAGTATAGGAAAATCATTTGGGTCACAAGGCCTGTTGATATAACTTTCACAAATAAACTCGCCACTTCTATCTCGTGTTATGGTCAACACTGCGTAATAACATCTAGCCCGTTATCGATCCTGGACAGAACACCACTTCGAATAACGACACCCCAACATTTTCGCTGTAATTATTACTGACGCCGACGTTGGTTAGGTATAGGGTGAGTTTTGCCAAATCCTCCAACAAGATTAATACTTACCTTACCAAACAGTCCCAAGCCGTGTTGTGGCCTTTGCTGTACGTAAAAGTCGGCTCCATTCCACTCGGTCCATGGCTGCATTGCCGCTATGCGCATAATGATCCTATGTAAAATTTGAGTGTTTTCTTATTTTTTTTTCGCAACAGTGGGAATAGCCATTAAAAAAGTAAGGTTTGATTCCCACAACCTTGATTTTAATAGCTATTCTTGAAGAGCATGCCAAAATGGACCCATTTCCGCAAAAAAACAAGAAAACATAAGACTTTAACATAGGATTGTTATGCGAATAGCGGCAGTGCAGTTCGCTAGCTCTGCAGTCTGCGTAGGGTCCGCACGTCGTCTTCCACCTGATCGATCCACCTTGCCCGCTGTGCATCTCTCCGCCTCGTCCCTGACGGATTGGTTTCAAGAACCATCTTTACCGGGCTGTCGTCCGACATCCTTATAACATGCCCAGCCCAGGAGCTGCTTGGGGAGCCATCTATCGTCCCGGTGTGGACGATAGATGGCTCCCCAAGCAGCTCCTGCAATTCGTGGTTCATTCGCCTCCTTCACACTCCGTTCTTCATCTGCAGTCCACCGAAGCATAGTCTATGGGGCTTATCACGGGAGTCACTTCACGGTGAAGTGACAACCGTAATAGGCACGGTGAAAGTGATTCCCATTTGATTTGCACGCGTCTTTTTTCACCGTGAGATTTTTTCACTTCGTTCTCACCGTGAAGTGACTCCCGTAATAAGCCCCTATGTCTCATGCCCGTAGAGAATTACTGGTCTGATCAGCATCTTGTAGATGGTTAACTTGGTGCGGCGACGATTTCTGCTCGATTGGAAGTATGCACGATTTCCTGCCATAATGCGCCGTTGAATTTCTCTGCTGGTATTGTTGTCGGCAGTTTCCAGTGAGCCATGATACACGGGCTCATCGACCTCGATTTCATCACCACCAACTTGAACTCGAGGTGAGAGGTTAGCACTGTCCTCCCGTAAACCGCTTCCTTTCATGTACTTCGTCTTCGATGCATTTAGCACTTACTTTAGCAGTTAGCACTGTCTTCCCGTGAACCCCTTCCTTTCACGTACTTCGTCTTTGATGCATTGATGACTAGTCCAATCCGTTTGGCTTAAGCCTTCAGTCCGATGTACGTATCCGCCATCTTCAGGTCCGGGCCACAATGTCGATATCGTCGGTGAAACCAAACAGTTGAACCGACTTTTGGAATATCGTGCCACTCGTGTTAATCCCCGCTCTTTTAATGCCACCTTCCAGGGCAATAGTAAACAGCAGGCACGAGAGACCATCACCTTGTCTTAAACCTCTTCGAGTTTCAAAAGGACTCGAGGATGCCCCCGATACTCGAACTACACACTTCACTCAATCCATCGTCTGACTTTGACCAACCGCGCTAGTTTGTCCGGAAATTCATAGTTTGCCATAGCTGGTCTCGATCGATTGTGTCGTACGCCGATTTAAAATCGACAAACAAATGATGTGTGGGCACGTTGTAGACGCGCATTTCTGCATAACTTGACGAACTGCGAATATCTGATCTATGGTGCCGCGGGCCCCCATGAATCCCACCTGCTAGTGCCCCACGAACTGCTTCGCAAATGGTGATAGTCGACGGCAGAGTATTCGGGAGAGTTCCTTGTAGGCGGTGTTCAGCAGAGTGATTGCGCGGTGATTGCATCAAGAAGATTAATATATATCGTCAATATTTTCGGACACAGAAACTTTCAGTGAATATGGTTGCTTCTAAGCTATACTACAACAAAGTTTATATATTTTGCTTGTATTTAGTTGCTACAATATTATTTGATGATATAATCAGTATGACAATTGCTTGCACATATTTTGTTCAAAGGTTTAACAGTTTAGCATTAATTGTGTTGCGACTTCATAAAGTTTATAATTTGAATTGTGAACATGTTTTACACAGATACTTTACTTGCGTTGTTATCATTAGACAAATGAGTAATACATGGTAACACGTTACCCAGATGTTATTTACTACTATTTTTATGATATATATTTCGAGTTAAATTTGACGGATAAATCCATGTTTTAAGATAAATTACAATGGGCGAAGAACTTTAATCCTCGGATGAATTGGAGCTAGATTCCAAAATCATCTCGAACGAAAATGGTTGGAAAGCGTATCCAAGACCGGCGTAAAATTTGCTTTGGAATTCAACCCTAGAAAAAAAGGTATGAATGTAAAATTTTGATACGTTAAATTGGCTATTGTTTCTCACCAGTGCAAACGAAGAGTATGTAGAAAAGCGGATAATCCTTCCATAAGTACTAGAATACCGACTGTGAGTACTGCCCAGACAGCAAAGATAATCCAGAGAGCAATTCCACCGATCCATCCGCCTTGTTGCAGTCCATTCTTCAAGACCATATTCCATAAGACTTCAGCCAATTCTAGAAAAGCATAACAAAAAGTTGTAACACGACTCCTTTCCACTCTCAAGATTACAACTTACGAGCATGAGCAAGCGAAAGAGCCCACAAACGTAGATACGAAGCGGTGTGAGAGACTGAACCGAGAACGTACTCAATTGTGTGAATGCCCTGATGAATAAAAATTTCAGACATTTCTTCATTTTCGTGTCCATGGCCACCGCCACCACCACCAGCTGCAGCTCCTCCTGCTTGTTGCGTTCCATCGGCCTGGACATTATTATGTTGGTTCAACCCACCATCGGCGTCCCCATTTTCGTTACTATACGGCGCAATTGGTTGATGCTAAAAAAAAGCTATTATTAGTAAACCTTTTTCTCCAGGAATTCACACCATACTCACAGCTGCCTGTTTGCGGCTACGCATTATCATTAACGGTTTTGCCAACAGCATCCACGGCACACACAGTAGTGCAATAACTACCAAAAACTTTTGCAATCCAGCCTGGCCGCCAAACATGTACGGGTTACACAAACCTTTCTGTGGTGGCTTGAAGAGAACCATGTTGATGAATGTAATCAGAATAGACGGGGCGCAGCCAGCTGATAAATTCTTGTTTTCGTTATCAGCAGAGTACTTGGTCCACTTGATAAACATTAACAGTGTCATGTAGAAAAACAGGAAGACCAGAAAGATAACTTGCGGAATAAATTCACAATAGATGGCCATCTTGTTTTTGAAGTATCGATGATTGAACAGACCGACAAACACACCAAACAACATGTGGATAACGCCGAAAATGATAGAAATTTTCATCTTATAAGCATTCAGGAAAATAATCTTGTTATCCGAAACTTGCCAAACAGGATCCACACCGATTGGGTAAGGAGTGCCGGAATAATCATTACTGCCAGGATTCAGCTGCAGAGCTTTGTTAGTCATTACGGTAGAAGTGTTATAATTAATGCTCCACGAAGATCCGAAAACGTTCAATGATTTGGAAAATATATCATTATACACGAAACCTGTGTACATGGAAAATACACCCATCAAGAATATAATGTAACGTCCACCGAAGAAAATATTCCAAATTTCATTGTCGGTTTTCTTAGCAGCTAGCGGTTTTTCCTTTAGAACCATCCACAAACCGAAGAGAGCCATAATCGCACCGTGTCCCAAATCACCAAACATCACCGCAAACAAGAACGGAAACGTTATTATAGTGTACGGCGCCGGATTCATTTCACGATAGCTGGCAACACCGTAAGCATTGATCAACGCCTGAAACGCATTCGTAAATTTGTTCGTTCGATTATACGTTGGGGGATCCTCAAACGTTTCCATGCGGTTCAAAATCGGTGGAACCGACGATCCGGAGCGTTCCGTTCCGCGGCGTAATGCGATCTGTATCGTTTCCATGTCCAATAGCGGAACCCAGCATTCCGCAATTAAACATTTTTGAGTCACGTCCAGATTGAACAAATTCAACGTATGATAGATAGCCTTGATCTTGCGAACCTTCACGAACCAGTTCTTAAGATTTTTAGCAGCTGCAACCAGCACACGGTGGCGATGGTCCTGTGTCTGCCCCAGAACGGTGTTCAAATCCTCAATGCGGGTCATAACGCCCATCGCCATTTCGCGCCGATCAGTTGGGGCTTCCGGGCAAGGGTATAGAGTGGCACGGAACCCTTCGCAAATCTTTTTAACCCGTGTCTTCAGCTGGTCACCTTGGAAGAAAATGATGAACACCGACTTGTAGACCTTGTCACCCTGAAAATCGAGTTAGGGTCACTTTTTATCCTATAAAAAAAAAAACAATTGAAGATGGCACTTACATTGGACGGATCCTCCAAGGGTGATTCGATCATGGCTTGGCGAAGAAACACGTTACCACGACATGCACGCCACAGCATCCGTTCGAAAGCTGGCAGACGCTCGCGTAGGATAACTCCAGCGACAAAGCTGTCAGTTTCCAATTGGCGTTGCACAAATAGGGTAACCGATTAAAATCACGTATAGATATTTTGTTTTAATTAAAAACAAACGAAAAACATACTGTTACAACGTATTATCAAGTATTAGCAGCGACCAAGTTTCAGACCAAAAACATATCTGAGGCTTGCTAAGCGCGGCAGCAAACTGAAACTAGGTCATTCGATTGGCTATATGGAACTGTTAGATGATTTATGTAAATATAATAATGGGTAAAATCAGAACAATAGAAATGAGAACATAATTCAACTGTTATTTGTAATAGGCCAGACCCTTGCTGGAAGTTCGACTTTTGCAAAAAAGAATGGTGCTCGTAAAATGTGGTAATATATTTGATTTTCTTTGCTCTATTTCTCTTAAAAATGCACTTTATTTACTACCCTACATTGCGTTAGTCGATAAAATGATGGCACAGATAGAGACGTAACTTGGAACACAAAAATAACTGGTCACTTTTTATCAAATGCGTTATAAAAAGGAAACGAAGCAACGTTAAAAATTCTACTATCTATATGTCAGAGATGAGTAACTGTGCAGACAATCCAAAGCGCAAACAATTTGTGAAGAGCAGCAATACTATGAGAACAAGTGCCACTAGGATAGGACAAATTACTAACTACTTATTTGAATGCTAGGCTACCAAGTTACAAGAAAAAAAAAAACAGTAACGAAACATTAGAGAACAAATTTGGGAACTTTTTTTTTCTTTTTGTGAACATTTGATATACAAAACACAAATGGTCCAATTTGATGGCGGTGTCAATATTTCATGTTTCGTTGGGTGTACGTGAAAGAATAGTTCTAGAATGATTAGTAGTTGTTTAGTGTTTATAAAGCTACTGACCATGGCAGGTACTCTTCTGGTTCTTGTGACTTTTCCAGAAAACTGCGGTTGAGAATTAGTGGTTTGTTAATGAAAAGGCATTTACTTAATAGCATAGGATAGATAGTTATAAAGGTAAAAAAGAGGGCGGTGGTAGTATGAAGAAATAAACTCTATCAAAGGAGTCCGTTACCCGCTGCTGTGGCAGCTGAACAAACTCTAATTGATAGAGCTTTAAGAGAGAACCAATGCCAAGATGAATGATTTGGAAAGTGAACAAAAGTAAAGGTTTGTAAGAAAACTAAGGAAAAAATCGGTTTCAAAATAAAAATCTTGAAACCCAAATGACCGAATTGACAAACCTACCCCAGTTGAACAGGACCCATCGCTTTGCCGGTGCGTGATTCGTCGGTGATCAACGCTCGGGTCATCGATTCAGTGGTATGCATGCCACCCTCTTGCTGCTCGTGTTTGTTGTTGATTATTTGTAATGAATTCATTTGCATATTGTTCGAACGATGAACGAAATGTATATATATAGAACAGAAAAATTAGGACACAAAGTCATAAACCGGCAACACACACGTAGTAAATTAAATTGATAGTAAAACTAACACATTCTGAGATGGTACTGTTGTTAGAGAAAACGAGTTCAACAGAGACAGTGATGTAATTGTTTGAAAGAAAAACTTTAAAAAATAAATTTGGAGCGAGTATGCGACGTTAAATACATACCATTATTTAAAATTAGCGTTCTAAGACTAGTTTTAGTATCATTCGCTAAATGTAACACAACGCCCATATTTTCATTCTCTGCTTTAGATTAGTTCGGTTAATTTATTAGTTTCGGCATAAGCTCACCACAGATAACATTCAATTTGATAGTTAATAATAACAATGTGCTAACATAATATCAAGTCTCATGCAGAAAAAAAATGATGCAATAAATATGTACGTGCTTTGCAATGTACATTTAGAAAAATATTCGATTGATTTTTTAAAAATCTTACAACAAACAACTCTGTGCACCACCGTTGACTTATCTATATATTTTTTCTGGTTTGGGCATATTTTCCACTGCGATCAGTTGATGTGGTGGTCTTCTTGCTCAATGATTGCTTCATTAGGGTGTCTAGATGAATGTAGGCATCATCCAGATATTACAATTAATCAACCTAGTTCACTCGCCGTTGGTCTTATTATTATTTCCTTCGTTTCGGTTTATAGTGCTGTAGAATGGTCAAATTCTACCCAATATAAAAAAAGGCAACGGATCACTATTGAATTCAGTTGCAGCAACCTGACACATATTTATTTATCTTAGCAGTTTTTGTTTTACGCAGTCTTGAATTTTTATTTATGAGAGGATTCAAACATTTCGTATACAGGGTGCGGCAGGAAAATGTACGGTACTTCCTCAAACGCCATTTTAATTTGCATTAAGTTAAAATTTTCGAGTTCAGTTATCTTTTTTTTCCTCGATTACTTTTAGCTAAGACCGTTCGATCCATAAAGCCAAGTCTTGTGAAAGTGTGTTGCAATTTACATTGTTCGAACACATTTTCGCAAGTTATTTTCGTTATTTTTTTATTTAAGTATATTGAGAGTGGTAGCTTTGCTTAGACAATTTTCATTTAAATGTACATTGTTCTGATTTAAACTAAATGACTCAAACGTTCTTTTTGATATTTCTTAGATACTCAGCAATTGCCTCGTATTCTGTTATACTTTTTCTGCTTAGTATTACTGGAAGCGGAACTTTATCTTATAGTTGGTGATAGTTCTTGTAGTATTATATTCTGCGCAATCATACAAAATATGGTAAATATATTCAGGTATATCGCATTTCTCACATTTGTCGTTAGTCATCAAATTCCATTTAGCTAGTCGGTCTTTTGTGGCTGAGTGTCATGTCCGCATTCTTCCAAGGTTAATGATTTCGTTAGCGTCTAAGTTTATTTCTTTGAACCACGGTTTATTTGAGATAAATTTTGCATGTTCGTAATGGAATATCCCTTTTATTAAGTTGTGTGGTTCTAAATGTTCTTGCCAACTAGTATTTAATTTTACACATATGTTTAAAGTGTCGTCTTGAGAAAATTTATAGTCTGATACTGCAGTTTTAGTTGTTCCCAAGTTTGCTGCTTAGTCAGCTTCTTCGTTCCCGGTGAGTAGTATGATTCCTGCTATGATTGTTTCAGATATTTCATCCAAGAGTTTGATTATTATGTTATTGTCATGTCAATGGTAATTTATTAGTCATATAAAAGCACTTTTTGAGTCCGTAAATATCACTAGTTTTTTTATGTGCTAGTATTTCTATTTTGTTTTTGCTTATTGAATTGCTTCTCTAATAGCAATTATTTGTGCACTGTAAAACTTAAAGAGTCCTAATATCCGAAACCTACATTTTTTCGATTATTGAATTATCTGTGAATATTTTATAAAAAAATTATGTACTTGTTCTCAATCAGATCGTCTGTCAATATTTAAATTCTTCTTTTTCATTCCTGTTATTTCTTGCTTTATGTGTAACCTGTTGTGAAGTTGCTGTTTTGTCGTATTAAGTATCCGTCTTTTAAGCCATTTGGAATAACTGATAATTGTGAATAAACAATGGCGTCGCTTCCTTGATGTGTGCTCTGAATAATACTTTTGAATCAAGGTATTTATTATTATGTTTGCATCAAATTTGTTGGTAAATAATATTGCAGTTGATTTTTCTGGGTTGAGTTCTATGCTTGTTTTCTTAAATGCTATTGAAAGTTTATTGAGAAATCTGTTCATTTTGTTCGTTGCTGAAGCGACATTGTATCCTGTGACTATTGCTTGCTTAAAAGCTCTGTAATTCTTTATTTTAGATTAGGATTTAGTTTATTTTAAATTTTGATTAGCCATTAAAAAAGAAAATTTATCTATGCCAGGTGTAGAATGATGCTTTTTTGAATTTATGTTCATTTCAGTGACGCAAATTCAATGATTGTTTCATTTCATTTCAGTGATGCAAATTTTGTCCACTGGGTTAGAATTTGTTTCCGGTTTCAATAGTTTTCAATTCGCTTGATATGTCAGGAAAGTTAAGATTCATAAAGTTGATTGTCAATTGTGGATCGATCTGTAGCTGTAAGTTATCTTTCGATGGTCTCCTTCAGCTTACCATTTTCACTGTATCCCAAAGATGTTGTTGGTTAATGTTTGGGTTGATTGAATTTATGACTTCTGTCCAGGATTTTCGTTTTCGTTTCGAATGACCCGTTTTAAATTTGCTATAGCTTTTATAAATTCTGGTGGATGGAGTTGTGTTCGGTGCTTCGATTAATGTGCTTTATCTGTCGTTAAGTAAAACTAAATTATATTCTTTCACCACTCCTCTTCCACAGTTTGTTATGTGCGTTAAAATCACCGGCTAATATACTTGGTTTATACTAGTCTTTATTTCATCTAAAATTATTTCTACTGGTTTTTTAATATCACTATTGTATGTCGGTAGAAGCGGGATGAATATTGAGTATATTATAATATACAGCGTTTGTGGTTTCTATAGCTATGGCTTTAATTGGATGTATGTTTCGCAGTTTGACTGGTTTGAATGTAATTTTGTTTTTTTTTGTTATAAGTACAGACCTCGCTCGATTTTGGCACGGTTCAATTTTGGCAACATAAAACCTTTGGACTTGTTGCCACCTGCAACCATCGAAGCGCTGAATAAAATTTTCGTTTCAATCCGGTAGGCAACGGACAACACTGTTCGGATTAGCTATTGAATTTTCTCTTTAGTCCGGTAGGCATCATAAAAAATTTAAATTTGGACGTGTTTCCAAAATCGCACAAGGCCTGTATTCCTGCTCCTCCATATCCTTGCAAATTTATATCCTTTGAACTAATTTACTTCTCCCGGTTTTACCTAGATTTCACTCAATATGGCTATATCGATACGTTCTCTGATTAAAAACTCTATGATCATCTCCTTCGTGTCTGTTGGTCTTATACTGGCTACATTTGTTTGCATTATTGCATACTTTCGTCATACGTGTTCCCAAACTTTCCATTGACATTATTAAAATAAACGTTGTATGTTGCATAAGGGATTGGAGGATTTGTTCGATTTATATTTCATTAGGTTAGTGATGGCTTTCCAAGAAAATTTAGTTTGGTAAAATTGTTATATTTTTGTCCGGCTGTCGTTTCGCTTCTAATATAGGGTCGAATATCTCGTCTAGTTTGTAACTTGTGGTGATAAATAGAATATCTTAATCGATATAGTATCTGTTCTATAAGTATTTTGCATTATTGTATTCTAAATTGATTTTATTTTCTCAAATGTATGATCAAGGTTTAGTTTTTGTAATATATTTTTTTATTTGCTCTGTTATTTTGTTAATTTCGACTTTAGTATAATCCTAACTGTTTATGTTTCGTGATGCAATTGAAGTATATTTATCATTTTTGTTTTTATTTTCCATTGTTTATATGTAGTCTGGCTTGTACTGATTTTTTTTTTGGATTTTCGTGATGCTTACAAAAATAAGGTTTTGTTAAATGTCATATCTTCTCTGGTTTGGTTTTGCCTTTCCCTTTCTGGGCAACGTTTATCAGATGCTTTATGTTCACCATTGCAATTTACACATCTAGAGGTTCCAGGATTCAGTAATTTACACATCTATGGGCAGTGCCTTAGAACATCGATGTTTATTCACGAGTAAATGAACTGAATTGTTCTCGGTGTCATCACATTTATTGTCTGATGCAACTCAGTAACCTATGCTCATTGCGACGATGCATGAATATCGTTTATCATATTCAATGACAGAACAGTGGAATGAATATCAAAGGTCTCGTAATGATATTCAGGGAAGCTTCGGTGATTATCAATCCAAGTAGTGAAAGTCTGTTTAGACACTGTTCACCGCACAGTACAGTATGAATTGTGGAATGAGCTAATTTCGATTTTCACTATTTTTAAATGATTTTCATTTTTGACGATCAAAATATCAACACGAATGTTACGGTTTATCCTGTCGGTGTTCATCGGTTGTTTGGTATCATGAATATCAACGTTCGCATGGGTAGTATGATTATCAATATAAAGAAGGCTGAAAATCGCTGCTTTTGAATATCATGACAGTGAATATTCTCAGCACTGTCTATGGGTACAGTGTTCTTCTTCATGTTCTATCCCACATTTGCAACACCGGACTTCTCTAGCTATACAGATATTTTGCCTGTGGCCATATTGCCAACATTTGTAACACACTCGCAAAGGAAATTTGTAAGGTTGACAGTTCGCATTAACACCGACACAGATTTTGGAAGTTGTTGCCCATTCGCAAAGATTTTCACCGAATATGTTGTTAAAAAGATTCCTCCTCCCACTTTCCTAGAAATTCTTTCTACCTTGAAAATATGTGTTACCACTGATCATATTATCTAAAATTTCTTTCTCTGTAAGTGAAGGAGGAATATTACCTATCACATCGATTGTTTCCTTGATCCTAGTTGGAACAAATACTGTGAATACAAATTGTTCTGTAAGTGGTTTCGAGTTAAATCTCTCGATTTCTGGAATTCGATCTGGAATCGACCTCTGCCTACCGATTTTATTTCTTTGTAGCCTTTAATATTTAAATTATTTAGCATTTTCGCTAGTTCCGTAGGATGTCGCAGTCTTTCGTTACCTCTTTTCTCGGAACCAGAGTTTGTGCTTTATTTCTTTTTACTAAGATAAATGTTCATTTCTATTTTTTCCTACTAACCAACTTTCGTTTTTCTCTCATTTGCTCTTCTCCACGAGGTTTCGTCTTCTTCGTCAACGTCCACTTTGTATAATTGCGCAGCAGACTGCACTAAGCTATTAAAATTCATTTGTTGCTTATGCCTATGATGATATCACTGAATGGAGTTAATAATAATAACTTACGATCAATATTAAATGAAATCTTGTCCTTTTCTCTCATTTCAAGTGTTTTCGCACCGAATTCACAAGCCTTATTTTAGGTCCGACGTTACCTCTTCGGAAGTCGATGAGAGAATGTTCTCAGTTATCTTTATTAGGTTCTTTTAAACAAATGTACTTGATATGTCCTCCATTTTAATCAATGACATCCCCAAGACAACGCCGGATGCTGGAGTATGTCTTCAAAACGCAGTCCTCCGGTATCGTCCAATAGGTACGCGTTATGACTATTTTCAAAGTCTTCAAGCCAAGATAAGAATGCTACAAAGAATGGTGAAATAGTTTTCACAAACAAGTTCCCTGATATTCCATTAAATGAAACCTGAATTTCCCTGATGTTTTTCAGCATTCGGCACGAAAAAGTGCGAAGTTAATGAACGCAGCCCTGAAATCCCAGCGAAAAATGTCTTCGATTGGATATGAAACCAAACAGTAAAAGTCCCGCATTCGCCTTTTCAAAAAAGAATCGCGTCTCGGTTGAAAATTTTACTCTGATTGTTTTTAGTTTTCCCTGATATCCCCTGATTTCCCTGATCGAAAAATGAATTCCCTGACATTCCCTGACATTCCGTGATTTTCTAGGTTTTCACCAACCTGGCTACAACATCCTTGGCAAGTTTCCTGATGAAGCGTACCGGGCTGCGAGCGAGGAATTTTCGCGCGGACCAATTTGATCACGTTTAGCGTACGTGGAAACCGCGGATCTGCACTTGGGACCATCCTGTAGAGCAGCGGTTCTCAACCTTTTTTTGTCCGCGTACCCCTTGGCGATATTTCCCAAATCAATTGTACCCCTTGGTTTGTAATGTTCTCGCAGAGTGAGAGAGAGTAGTGGTAGATCACGTTGTGGTAGTCTAGTTTAGGTTTCAAATTGAACTGTGATTTGTTTGATTGATACAGTCATGTTTTAGGAGCAAGTTTGAACAACAAATAAAGTATTATAAAAAAATTCCTTTGTCCGCCATTACTGATTTTTCTTTCGCGTACCCCCTGAAGGCTCTCGCGTACCCCAGGTTGAGAACCACTGCTGTAGAGAGTTTTCGATGCAGTAAACTGTGGTCAGATGATATGGGGGGCGATCAGCAAACTTATAAGCTTGCAAAACATCTCATCCTAGTTAGAAGACATTGAAGTCTGTCAACGATAGCGGAGGGCTGCGTTGCGACTTGTTCTGCTTCTGGTGTTGTCTTATAGATGTCGTTGATAAAAAAAATAGTGGCAATATCAAGCATATTTATTTGAAAGAGCCTAATAAAGATAACTGAACTTGAAAATGTTGATATTGTTACTTAAAGTAGTGTAAAATGGAATTTTGAGAACTACCATAAATTTTCGCAATTTTTCCTATCGCATCCTGTGTTTTCAAGCTGCTCAAACAACAAAATAACTTAACCAGAATTGTAAAGTTACTGTACTTGTTACATTTTGCTTGTCGATTAGTTCCAATTATCGTCGCAAGAATGTTGCTAGGTTGAATGTTGAATGATCTACCACATCACAAGAAACAAGAAACAACAATCGAACGCATAATGAGCTGGATGGGAATAGCCGCTTGAGAATAAGGCGAAGTCAATTTCATCCGCTGGTACGGTCAAGGCATCAGTTTTCTGAACTGCGTGTGGGATAACTATTTTCAAATCGCAGAAGAAATTACGAAAAGCTCGGTGCTAACATATTTACCCTAAATTGCTGCTAGATGCTTAGGAATTGAAATAATATTAGCATTCTTTTCACGACTTGATAAAACGTGCTATTTCAAAATAACTGTAACAATCATATTTTTTTAATGATTGAACGCATCTTGAACTTAAGTAGTGTTGTATTATTTTTTTAGTTCTTTAATACCAACTTACACAACTTACCATTGATTTGTTATGCAACCCTCGAGAAAATATATAAACATGGATGTGAAACATCCTGTTTTACATTTCATTAATTGAATATAAATAGACATAAAAGGTGCAGGATATTTATGTACATAAACCACAAAACACAAAGCTTCATAAAGGTGCATTTTTAAGTTTGTACTCATTTGACTGTCGCCTCTAGTGTTTGTGCTAGACCGTACATAAACAAAACGGCGTTTTTGTTTTTGTTTCGACAATTACACATTTACTGCAACCAATTAAACAATAAAAAAAAAAACACGTAACACAAGCTTGCCTTAACTGTCGGCTGTAGTTTGGGTTGAACTCCGGAAAACGTTCGTAGCGTTTCTTCGAAACACCAGAGAATACCATAGCAAAATAAAGAGACTTTAAAAATTTTAACTTTTTAGAAAAAGGAAAGCGTTACGTTTATGAAAGGAAGAAAGGAAACAAAAAACAACCAGAAAACATCACACAACGAAAAAAGGTCATTATTAGAATTACATAAATCAAAACCTGCTCCATCAGATATTCGAACAACTGCCAGCATACTATTATATGTAAATGTTATTATGAAAGGCGCTTGGTTTTATTTGAATCGAGAAACAACAAATTATACATAGCTGGATCGCAGAGTAGTGATAAATTAACAAAAAAAAATATTAAAGTGTTCATATTTACCCTAGTTTTAGGTTTTGTCCCTGTGCCCCGGCACCACCAGCTCGAATGCCCTCCTCACCGAGTAGATTAACCTGTTCCTCTTCCCTGTGCGAATCCGCCATCTGTTGATAGCGGTTTCGTGACTTATTAGGTACACCGATTGCGGGCGCTGCCTGTTGCGTGAGTGTTTGCGTGTGGAAGTTTTTCGTTTTGTTTTTTTTCATATGTTTGTTTTAAAAAAAAATCACAAGAAGGTTGTATGCAAAGCCACGACCGCAAGGTTGAAGTAGAATACTTTTACAAGAAAGATAACCCGGCTGCTTGCGTGTCAGTCACACACGCAACGGTTTTAACCCGTATCTCATTGCGGTTTGTAACATCAAGCGATTTCGTTTGCTCGCTGTTGCGTGTTGCATCATGTTGCTACTTGGCAGCTGGGAGACGACGAAATTCTGTTTATACTGATTGATTGAATCGACTTCATATTAGCTCTGCATAGTCGAACTAACTGCTTTTGTGAATGCGTACTAACAGGGCAGTTAATTATTCAATGTCGGTTATGCTGATCGCGTCTTTGCGCTGCCCTTATAGTGGGGGGTTTACTAAATAAAGTGAAAATTAGACAACTACAACAGAATTTGATTGCATCCCGCACAGAATGTCTGCTTGTGTTGATGCCAGAAAATTATTAACCTTCAATTATTTTTTTATTTGCCTTGAAAAAAGCATGTTGCGGTTCAAAATCGGTTGCTAATTACAACCTTTGAGCTGCCCTAACATTGGTGGAATTAAGATACACGGACAACATGCACTGTGGAAGCTATTTCACATTCAGTAAATTAGACGGGTGCGACAAATCTGAATTGCTAGGATGCAACACAGAATGCTTGCTTGCGTTGACAAAAATTATTAACTTTCAATGACTTGTTTATTTGCCTTAAAAAAGGCATTTTGATTTCCGAAATTGGCCTTCCTGATGGCAATTATCATGCTGCCCCAACACGGGGGGAATAATGGCTGTCTGGCGACACACGCTGAGAAAAACCGCGCTGCTCCTGAGACGTGGTGACCAACCACAGGGCTAGTGCTGCTGCTAAGGAAGGACGACTGCTGTTGTCGCTGTCTAGAACTATTATGAGCGGCTCCGGCTGAAACAGGCTCTTATATAGGCCAAATAGCATGTTTTCAATTGCAAGGTATATGATTCTGTCGACCGTGCTTGGGAAGCAAGCATTATACCAATCAGAGGTCGAATTTTTCGTTTTGACAAGGCTTGACTATTTTCAATAGTACAATAGTGTGAATAATAAAATTACAATTATCTTATTTTGGGAAGAATCTTAGAAGATTTTTCAATCTATTGCTGCAAGAACGAAGGAAATCCATCGAATACTAACCGATTTATTAGCATTTGAAATTGGACATATTTTTCACTTTTTTCGGTTTTAGATTTTCATTTCACATCCCTATGTAGCCGAACTTCCTGAGAGAAGTATTCTACTTCAAAATTGGACAACTACAACAGAATTTGATTGCATCCCGCACAGAATGTCTGCTTGTGTTGATGCCAGAAAATTATTAACCTTCATTTATTTTTTATTTGCCTTGAAAAAAGCATGGTGTGGTTCAAAATCGGTTGCTAATTACAACCTTTGAGCTGCCCTAACATTGGGGGAATTAAGATACACGGACAACATGCACTGTGGAAGCTATTTCACATTCAGTAAATTAGACGGGTGCGACAAATTTAAATTGCTAGGATGCAACACAGAATGCTTGCTTGCGTTGACAAAAATTATTAACTTTCAATGACTTGTTTATTTGCCTTCAAAAAGGCATTTTGATTTCCGAAACTGGATTTCCTGATGGCAATCATCATGCTGCCCCAACACGGGGGGAATAATGGCTGTCTGGCGACACACGCTGAGAAAAACCGCGCTGCTCCTGAGACGTGGTGACCAACCACAGGGCTAGTGCTGCTGCTGAGGAAGGACGACTGCTGTTGTCGCTGTCTGATGCTACGCTATGCCACAGTTGTGGCCGCTATACGCTGGCCTATCCACAGCCAAGCCACAGTTGTGGCCGCTTCCGCTATCGATGGTACCCACTGCTGCTAAGGGAGGACTGCTGTCGTCGCTGTTCAGAACTGTTATGAGCGGCTTGGACTAAAACAGGCTCTTATATAGGGATGAAAATAGGAATGAATTATTTCACGTACGTGGTGGAATGATATAGCGATCATTTGATAAGCTCCACCTCTTTTTTCAGTTTCTAAAGTTTTTCCTCAGTTTCGTAGCACGGATGCACAAAAATGATTTCTTGTCGAGCCGGACCGATAGCACTCTCATTGAAGCAACAAAATAACATGTTTTGTGTCGTGTTGTGCAGCTTGGTTGAAGAAAATGTTCCCGTCCCCATGTCGCATGTAAGCAGATTATTGCGTTCAGTAGACAGTAGATAGTGTATCCAGCGAATAAACACCGATGGTGCTCTCACACACGCAACGGTTTTAACCCGTATCTTATTGCGGTTTGTAACATCAAGCGATTTCGTTTGCTCGCTGTTGCGTGTTGCATCATGTTGCAACTTGGCAGCTGGGAGATGACGAAATTCTGTTTATGCTGATTGATTGAATCGACTTCATATTAGCTCTGCATAGTCGGACTAACTGCTTTTGTGAAGGCGTACTAACAGGGAAATTTATTATTCAATGTCGGTTATGCTGATCGCAGCCTTTGCGCTGCCCCTACAGTGGGGGGTTTACTAAATAAAGTGAAAGTAGAAATTAGACAACTACAACAGAATTTGAATGCATCCCGCACAGAATGTCTGCTTGTGTTGATGCCAGAAAATTATTAACCTTCAATTATTTTTTATTTGCCTTGAAAAAAGCATGGTGTGGTTCAAAATCGGTTGCTAATTACAACCTTTGAGCTGCCCTAACATTGGGGGAAATAAGATACACGGACAACATGCACTGTGGAAGCTATTTCACATTCAGTAAATTAAACGGGTGCGACAAATTTAAATTGCTAGGATGCAACACAGAATGCTTGCTTGCGTTGACAAAAATTATTAACTTTCAATGACTTGTTTATTTGCCTTCAAAAAGGCATTTTGATTTCCGAAACTGGATTTCCTGATGGCAATCATTATGCTGCCCCAACACGGGGGGAATAATGGCTGTCTGGCGACACACGCTGAGAAAAACCGCGCTGCTCCTGAGACGTGGTGACCAACCACAGGGCTAGTGCTGCTGCTGAGGAAGGACGACTGCTGTTGTCGCTGTCTGATGCTACGCTATGCCACAGTTGTGGCCGCTATACGCTGGCCTATCCACAGCCAAGCCACAGTTGTGGCCGCTTCCGCTATCGATGGTACCCACTGCTGCTAAGGGAGGACTGCTGTCGTCGCTGTTCAGAACTGTTATGAGCGGCTCCGGCTGAAACAGGCTCTTATATAGGCCAAATAGCATGTTTTCAATTGCAAGGTATATGATTCTGTCGACCGTGCTTGGGAAGCAAGCATATAACGACCAATCAGGGGTCGAAATTTTCGTTTTGACAAGGCTTGACTATTTTCAATAGTACAATAGTGTGAATAATAAAATTACAATTATCTTATTTTGGGAAGAATCTTAGAAGATTTTCCAATCTATTGCTGCAAGAACGAAGGAAATCCATCGAATACTAATCGGTTTATTAGCATTTGAAATTGGACATATTTTTCACTTTTTTCGGTTTTAGATTTTCATTTCACATCCCTATGTAGCCGAACTTCCTGAGAGAAGTATTCTACTTCAAAAATCGAAGTTTGGATTTTCATTACACACAACACAACAACCGAATGTGAAATGGCAACGCGGTTTGGAGAAGCGTTTTGATTCACCATCCGCCAGGCGGGGGGAAGGGGGACAAATTCGAAATGATTAGTTACTGGAGCAGTGATAGGAATATTTAGTGTTTGGATAGTTTGGTATGGTTTTTGAAAAACCATTATCCGGCTTTAGAAGCCTTTCCGATTAGGTCGATGTAGATGGTCATTATCATAGCGAAGCATTAGTAAAGCTGATTTTGGTGTACCGATATATAGCAGAAATTTTAACTCAAAACACAAAAACAAATAAAGAAACAAGCTTTGGCTTTTCCAACTTTCAAATAATCGATTCAGTTTGAGTTAACGAATCTGGTCTCGTATGATGATAAAGAGAAGGGGGAATGTGTGGCGTTATAATCATATTAATAGTTATGTGTTAGTGTCTAAACAATGCAGGACAAATATTGGTTTGGTCCTATCCGCAATCGCAAACTTTCGAAAAAGTTACGATAAAGTCAGCATTAAGTCGGTTGTAATCTAATAAAATTTGTGTTTTATAACACTTAATCGATTGGCTAACAAATTTATAGGAAAACAAAATTTAGTTTCAAGCAAAGAGCGCGAAACAC
Source organism: Wyeomyia smithii (assembly GCF_029784165.1). Taxonomy (NCBI): domain Eukaryota; kingdom Metazoa; phylum Arthropoda; class Insecta; order Diptera; family Culicidae; genus Wyeomyia; species Wyeomyia smithii. Next base: position 163,889,915 of record NC_073694.1, read on the forward strand.
TCAGTATCGGTCAAAATATTACATATTAATTTTTCATTTATTCATCGATTGAAAATAAACTATATGTTAACATTAAAAATGAAATACATAGTATCGCTGAACGATTAAAATGAATTCTTTTTAGCGAAACAAAAATAAGTGTTCGTTCTATTTCACAAAAATCAATGTTATTCCCGCTAAACCAAACTGATACTTTAGCAACTTACTGGGGTTACTTCTCAAACACAAATAATAAAAAAAGCAATACAAACAACAAAAACGCGACAAGTCAATTGAAAACCAATTCCTCTGATTAGCTCATTGAACATGCTGAAATCGCACCATCAAATGCCAGTGGCTGAGAAACCAGATTTCTGACTTATCACCTAAGCGATAAGAAACGATAATCACCACTTGAAATTAACACTCAATAAATTTACAATTGAGTGCTAATAGCATAACACAGACGACGAAAACGAGGAAACAGACAAAACAAAATGTACAACTGAACTTTGATAGTAGACAGGGCGACGACGCCAAAGCAATATTGTACGCGAAAAAATAACAAAAAACAGTGAAAAAAGCGAAATCAAAAATGCTATGACATACGAGACATCTCCACCCGGCTACCACTATCCAATTTATGCTCTAAACAACGTTACCTGCCTGACCGCCGAAGGCGACCATTCCGGCGAGCGGAGGGAAATTATAAGCTATGATACCCTACCTTACTGCTTGTTTTACCAATGGCGAAGGTGTAAAGTACCAAATTACAGTACAGAAAAAGTGGGTAATGAAAATGAATTCCAGTTACTGACAGGTGAAGGGTTAGTTCAACAATGGTCCCATTGTTAATCGCTCGGTTTGTGTTGTTCGGAATTGTACTTCAACCACGTGCAAACATTCGCAGACAACCAGATCAGGCAGCAGCAATAATTAATGTTATGTAATTGATTATAAGATATAAACAATACTTTTTCGAAGTCAAGCATAGGTGTTTAAAAAGTTATCGAAAGAAATGAAAATTTCAATCAGTTAGTAGCGCATTTTATTATTCTAGTTAATGATAATTTTCTGCTCATATTTTTATCTGTACAAAATCCCACAACCTCTACTAGATTTAAGCAAAAAATAATCATTCCCGCTTACGTTTAGAGTTATCATAAGAATGGCATGCAATCTAACGTCTCATTCAATCCCAAATGGAGCTTGGGCGAAACGCAGTTCTGCTTTTAAATAATGGTTGTACTTTCCGAATGCGGAACAGAAAAAGAATGTTTACAAACGGAAGAAAGTGAAAAGAATGTATGATTTACAAAAATCACTCGATCGTTTTGTTTTATATACAAGGAAAAGTATGCAATTAATGGAAAATCAATACACTAGAACAATAGGGCTCACCTCGTCGAAGAAGACTTGAGTCTTGCGCAAAATATGCTTCAGCTCAGTCAACTCTAGAAAGTTGCGCTTCAGAGCTTCAGCGTTCTGGTTGACCTCCCGCAGTTCATTTTCCAGCTTCTCGAAGGTGGCCTCCAGGTCGATCATCTCCCTCGGCTGGGGAGCTTCCGGGCTCTCGCCGGTATCCAACATGGGGATACCGTCCTTCTTGATCTCCTTTTCCAGGTAGCGTAGCTTGCGTTCCATCTCATCGCAGCGGCGAACTTCGTTCACAAATTTGCGCTGGAAGGCATTCACATCCGGGTTGAGCTGTTAAGAAGAAGCGGGGTAGATTAGATGGTTAGCCAAACAGGAAATCTATTCTCTCTGTAGATACGTACATCACGGAATTGAACCAGACCCAGCTCTCCCAATTCCGACACGCATGCGTAGGCAGCTTCGCTTTGGAGAAAGAGCTGACACAAGGTCATCTCCTCGCTGCGGAACAGCGAACCCATCTTGGTACCTTATGTGGATTGTTCGAAAAACAGAAGCTAGAAAATAGAAAACAGAATTTTAATTTAATCATACGAAAAAAATGTCTAGAGATTTTGCGAGTTCGCAAACGAAGATATTCAAAAATCGAAGAACATTAAATATCTTTACGCACCTATGAAATTAAGGGACACCCAACAAGTAAACCGATTTTTTTTTATGTAAACGCAATCAATTTTATTAATTCCTGTATGCTGTATTCAACAATACTCAAATGATTTTAATTTAACGATTGGATACAACGAATTCGTTGCTCGATTCAACCTCGCATCACAAACAAATTGTATCACAAAGTTCCATTTCCTTGAAAACGAAGAGCACTACTCAGATTTATCAATAATCACGTATTTCATCCTTTACACCCGCATTAATTATTCAGGCCCATAAATACATCCAATACAAGTGGCCTGCAATCCATTCGAATTCAGTTCAAATAATTACATAAAATTAAAAAAATCCTCACCCAGTCACGAGCGTAACATCATATGACTGACGGAACCGGTATTAAGGGATTTCCATTTAATCTATTCAATCACGACTTTTCTTACTTTGCTCGGCTAAAAGGCGAACGAGCGGTGCTTAGTTTATATTTACGCTCAACTTTACCGATCAGCAAACTGATAACGAGGCAGAGCTTTGAACATTGATTTTCAGGTAATCCCTAGTTTCGACATAGATATAGGACGATTAGAAAATTATCAGTCGATACAACTGTGACCAGTTAGCAGTTTAATTAAAATGCAACAATCGTCTTCAAAAACGCACTTGCTTCACGGTCGTTTGAAAGCAGGCGATAGCTCAAATATGTAATTTATAAGCGAAACGCAAAGCTATGCTACGTAGCCTTATTTTTGTTCCCTTATCAAACAAGGTTTTTTCCCTGTTCATGACGCCACCCTTTTATAGATTCTTAATTGCAAATGTTTTTTGTTATTCAACGAATGAAACTGGAGATGTAAAACATCTAATTATTAGTGATTCCATACCGGCAACACTGCCAGTGACCACCCGACATTGTGATAAAGGTGCAATTACTCATTAGTGCTACGCCCCTAATTAGTCATATTCGGATCTAATTGGGTCAATTCACAATTCTATTTGATAGGCTGATAACGTTTCTGCTTTCCGTCAACCATATCCTATTTGTCTGCAGTTTGACCTTTTTAGTTCAAGGTCCATCCCAAAAATCGATTTTTCAAAATTTTTCCACTACCTCAGCGAAAATTAAAATTATCGCTGTCCATGTTTATTGAACTAGCTAGATTGAACGTACAACTATTTGATTTTCTGTTTTGCCAGAGACAACGTACCTTATTTATTCAAAAAAAAAATGGATGAGTGAAAATTCACTCCTTGAATAAACTCAAAACTAGAGGCACATCCAACTATAAAGACTTTCACACGTTGACAATTGGTTAATGACTGACTGGCAAATCGCTTCGTCGTAGAAGTACTCGGAGGTAGAGATTGGCTTTATATATCGTAATTTCAGAGAAAAATTAGAATTTTGCGCTCTAACTGACAACCGCAACTGACAACCGAAAATGACAATCTCAGACAGCACCGATAAAAATGCGACTCAAGAACTTGTTTGTCAAAGCGTATGCACTCTTAATTTACTTCAATTGAAATTGAATAGCATTGGCTTATAGCGAATTTCTTTATTCCACTGTGTGCGGGAAAACTGCCGAGGAATAATAAAACGTCATCGCTAGTGATGTCCGATTTATTCAACTAATCGATTAATTGTTAATCGATTATTTTGTTCCTGTCCGCTAATCGGACTCGATTAGCTGACAAAAGATATTCGATTAATCGAGATAATCGATTATCTGATTGCGTGAGCCCTGCGTTCAAAAATAAAATGTTATTGTCGCTGCAGCGCTACTCTGCAATTCGCTGGTGAGTCCAGCGATGCGAAAATTTCTAGCGATGTTATATTGCATGATTATTTCTCGCACAGTACAATGCAGTTTCAATGTTCTTTGATAAAATTGACATAGTTTTGCGACTAGAAAACAATCAAAACTATTAGAAAATAATACAGTCGCATATTTTGGGACACTTTATGTTGAATAAAAGACTACTTTATATTAAAATACACCAAGGTCGCTTTTAACGCGGTTTTCTTTTACGGGGATTCCGGAATTTACACGCTTTTTTACGCGGATTCCTGAATTTACGCGGTTTTTACGCGGATTCCGGAATGCACGCGGTTTTTTTACGCGGATTCCGGAATTTACGCGGTTTTTTTACGCGGGTGCCCCCGCGTAAAAAGCGACTTTAGTGTACTACGAAATTCGCTGGAAAATCCTTGTCAGACGAGCGACTCGTCGCTTACGATTTTTTTCTGCATGCACAATAGTGCTGACCAACAGTCAGTTACCAATAAACTTGATCTCTAGATTTACTGACAAATCTGGCAGAAAGCTCTAGCATTATTCCGTGGCCTACCTCTTGATTTCGATGTACGAAGTTGGTTCATCGAACAAGCCTATGATCGAATCTCTACTGCAAATTCTGTGTAAAATAGTGTAACACCTAAACTTTGCTTTTTTGCAGCAAAAAATATTGTACAATTTTACAACATATTAAAACTTTCTCTAAGAGACTTTATGGCTATTGGGTTCGAAATCACATTATTTGCGTGCGCTTTATTTTTGCGGGGTTACATCATCAACCGGAATGAGTTCGGATCGCGTTATGATTCCCGTAAAAGATATAATGAACTCGTACGCGCGATATTTGGTATTATGAACCTGGTATTAGAACTCAGCGCATCGTTTACCAAAACGAAATCTGCTGCAAGCCTTACCCTTTTCTCCAACATCCCAGTGATTTCTCGTAAAAGTGCAGAGGTGTTCTCGGCTTCCAATAAAGCGAGTATCACGTCAACATATTCCTATATACACTCCTTCTTTGACCTGCATTCGGATGCGGCCGGCGCTGGTATTGCCTAATAAAAAGATTAAGGTCACCAGTTTTTACACATTGAGGATGAATGTTAATCCCAAGCATCATCCATTGGTTCTCTGTGTAATTACAGCTGATCTGGCAATAACGGAGTAGCAACCGCGGGCGGTCAATCATGCTCATGCTCATTCGGTTCGAAATCACATTATTTAATATATTTATAATTCATTGGAACAGTGGAACCATGCATTCTCTCCTATCGACTGTTAGATTAGGAACATTTCTAGGTAAAAGCGTTGGAATCTGTCCTCGAATTCGGTTCCATACTGAAATTGGGTCAGAATTTCTTGGTGCCAAACCACCATGCAAATACTGCCGTAACTCCCCGGGTAATTCACCCATATGGTCGATGTTTTTGTATTTTGATGCTTCTCTAGCAAGAGTACCGTGGGCAGCCCACAGGTCATTGCTTGGTTCGATGTTGACTGGTTCAGGTTGCTCCTCTCTACACTGCCTAGTAATTTTTTTGCATAATATTAACTAAAATTATTCGCGTTCGCGTAAGTGCGAACAGCCCTTACATTTTTTTCAACTCCGTAGTCGCGAAGTTTAGTTTTCGTTCGTGCGCGCATTTTTATAATTTTGTATGAAATATTAACGTCGCAGCACTAAATCGAAATCGCGACTTTAAATAGAAAGTAGTGCGCTGTATAGCACATCAGATGCGCTATACAGCGCACTATTTGCGACGTAAGGTATAATGTGCGGCATGAGAGTAAAATCAATTGTCGCCAGTCAACAACTACAATTTTCAACTAAATAGATAATATAAAATAAGTGAGAACAGAGGTTTCGAAATCTCTTGTATTTTCGTCACCGCTGGCATAACCAATTTTCCCATTTTTGGACAAAGTTGAACTATAATCGAACAATAATCGGGGTCAATTATTCGATTATTCAATAATCGGAAAGCCGGTTAATCGATTAAAAACTGATCGAATATTTTCGCAAATAATCGATTAACTCGATTAATCGAGAAGTAATCGGACATCACTAGTCATCGCCATTTAAGACGCAAGTAAGAAAGAGATGTCAGATAACTGTTTACGAATATAGCACGTGTGGAAGTGGGTTGAAGCTGACAAATTTACAGTGCGCTTCGGGCAGCACGGCAGGACAAAACTGGGTCAAATCGAGCGAATAAAGAAGGGTTTTGACAGCAGTTAGTGCGCTTCCGGGTCAAAACGAGGTGAGCTGGTGGAATAAAAAAATTCGCTATTAGTGCCGCCTTGATTTCTTGCCCTTGACTATGCAGCAGAGCCGCATTATGGTTTGCAATCAGAATGTTCTACGAAAAAAACTAGTTATAATCCATTGATGTTGCTTAAACAGTATGCAATATAATATAGTTTTCACAAAAAATGACCTTCCGTCCTTCGACGAATTGAAGTTTCGGACTTCGTTAGTATTGTTATAGTTCGGCCATTTGGAGCTGTTTGCAAAATACTGTTTCGATATTTAATGGTCCCCATGGCGTTGCCTCCGCTCTAATTTCGAGGTCAAACAACTTGTCACGTTACTTTGGCGTTTGACCCATGGCCAAAAAAATTAGTCTTATGAATACCACATTATTTTTTCACTGTTAACGGAACTAAAATCACTAAAACTACCAGTTAACATCATCTCCTTTCATGTTTAACATTTACTTCTAGCAAAAATCCAAAGCTTCTATACCCTACCGCTAAACGAAATTCGAAGGCCTAATTTCCCCATAACTTCTATTGGCTCCAGCATGAGAATTCCTAAGCTTCAGAAAGTCTTGTTTTGGAAATTTGTTTCCTTGGATAACATAAATGTTTTCCAGTACCGCCAAAGCGTACAGTGCATTGTTTCTATGTCTGTTTCTTGACTCTTCAAAAATAAGCTTTATTACTATCATAACATGTAGCGTTATTACTATCATAACATGTTAGACATAATTGTCCCACGACTTTTATTTTATATATCATGGCATTGTTGTGATAAATACATCAAATCGACAAAAGCATGCGAACTTTAACAAACCAGTAAAAATAGGCGAAATGGTGCCCATCGCTGATGGCAATAAATCGTACATGCCTTTGATGATGAATATGATAACCTTTTCTCGATCAAGACAAACGAAAACCTAAAGCCTGTAGTACACTCTTTGTCTAATGGTCAAATATTTGACCTTCTGACATAATGGTCAAATTTATTTGACATCATGGTTGTTGTTTGCCCCATGTTAAAATTGTAGAGTGACAAACAATTATATTTGACCAAATTTTTATCTGTCAAAAAATGACAAATATTTGACGCTCGGTCAAAGAGTGTAATACAGGCTTAAGAAACAAATAAGAAGACTCTAAATAACTAATGAGGTGTAGAGAATAAAACTTATTCGGATATTTTTGTATTTCAATTACGAACATTTTACTATCCCCAGTTGAACGTGTATCGATTGCTATTCCTTACAGCACTTTTTTACCAGTGTTTGAGATGTCTGACAGTTGCGGGTGTTGCTTCTTCTTTTTCTTGAAAATACCCTGCATTCTAATTATTTTGTGAAAGGACAATATTGTGATTTCAGAAAAAAAATTAGAGTTTTGCGCTCTAACTGACAACCGCAACTGACAACCGAAAATGACAATCTCAGACAGCACCGATAAAAATGCGACTCAAGAACTTGTTTGTCAAAGCGTATGCACTCTTAATTTACTTCAATTGAAATTGAATAGCATTGAAGCCCCCTCGATTCCTTGCCCTCGACTATGCAGCAGAGCCGCATTGATATGGTTTGCAATCAGAATGTTCTACGAATAAACTAGTTATAATCCATTATTTGATGTTGCTTAAACAGTATGCAATATAACATAGTTTTCATTGACTGGTGAATGACCGCCGGTTAAAACCTCAACAAAAAAATGTGTCGATGAGATATATGGGAAAAAGACCTCTGAATTTCGTTCAGAGATTTAGAGGTACGGCTCAAGAGTTTCGTCTTCTCGAAAAAAGTCACTATTCTAAATTTCAGCACAATTGGACTTCGGGAAGTCGTGCGGGTAAAATTATACTTTTTTACCAATGAAAAAATGTTCGTTAAAAAAAATTGTGATGCCAAATTTCTTAGAGATGCAATAAACGTTAAAATCTAGTGTTTTTTGTAAGATTTGGACCACTGCGACCATTATTTTGATCTTTTGTGGTAAAAAAAAATTTTTATATATTTTTCAGCTGGGAACTCTCTCAGCTTTAATTTATTTTTACCTTTGAGGACATTTTTCGAAAAGCCGAAGCTTCTGAACCCTACCGCTAAACGAAATTCGAAGGCCTAGTTTCCCCATAACTTCTGTTGGTTCCAGCTTGAGAATTCCTATGCTTCAGAAAGACTTTTTTTTTGAAAATTTGTTTCCTGAGATAACATAAATGTTTTCCAGTACCGCAAAAGTTTACAGCGCATAGTTTCTATGTCTGTCTCCTGCATCTTCAAAATTGAGCTTTATAGACATACACACTTGAAATTTTTTGCCGGGTCTCGGTAATTTATTGCCGGGAACGGCACCACTGAGTGCCCGGTTAAAAAAATAATGACAGCTGTCACATTTTTTCGTGAATCTCGGTTCACCTAACTGATATTTCGGCTCGTTCATATTTTGTGCCGAAACTTCAGTTAGATTGAACCGAGATTTTCGGAAAAATGTGACAGCTGTCATTTTTTTTCCAACCGAGCACTCAGTGGTGCCGTTCTCGGCAAAAATTACCGAGACCCGGCAAAAAAATTTAAGTGTGTAGTCATGGCATTGTTGTGATAAATACATTAAATCACCAAAAGCATGCGAACTTTAACAAACCTGTACCCGATGTTGTCGTATCATATTCACTAACCGATCTAAAATTAGGCGAAATGGTGCCCATCGCTGATGGCAATAAACCGTACATGCCTTTGATGATGAATATGATATTCTTTGCTCGATCAAGACAAACGAAAACCTAAGAAACAAATAAAAAGACTTCAATTAACTAATGAGGTGTAGAGAATAAAACTTATTCGGATATTTTTGTATTTCAATTACGAACATTTCACTATCCCCAGTTGAACGTGTATCCAGTGCTATTCCTTACAGCACTTTTTTACCAGTGTTTGAGATGTCTGTCAGTTGCGGATGTTGCTTCTTCTTTTTCTTAAACATACCCTGCATTCTAATTTTTTTGTGAAAGGACAATATCAAGGAATGCCAGATTTCTTCCCAAAGTGCAATTTGCGTTGACGGTGTTGCTGATATTTGTTTGGTTTTTGCATGCGAAAAAGAAGGAAAAAAATGTTTTTGCTTTTGTCATCACGCACATTTTGACAATTGTATATGAGTGTTCACGTAAGTGCGAACTGCCTTCAAAATCCCTTTCAATTCCCTTTCAATTTTTTGGATTTTTTATTCGACTCGTTTGGAGTGACAACTCCGCTGATACAGTAGTCGTTCGATAACTGTTACGATCATCTATATCTGTTCCGTTCATCCCAAAACTGCTTTCTGTGCCGTCACAATTGGGTTGTTTAGCTATTCACGGATTTCCGATTTTTATATATCATCTGAAAGAGTTTAATTTTCTGAGCAAAGCGTGATTTTCAAAACTTTATATAATTATCCTTCGATTTTTAAATGGAGAATAAAAATTCGCTTTAAATCGCTACAATGACAGTTGGTATATGGGCGAACTGTCATTGTAGCGATTTCGAACAGTTTGAAATTATGATTCAAAAAGCGAAGGACGACAGAACTTTTTTTTAAATCATGTTATATTTAGAAAATGCAGATCTATCAGTTTTTTATATCATCTGAAAGAGCTGCAATTTCTAAGCAAAACGTGATTTTTAAAAAATTCTATCGTTGTCCTTCAATTTAATACCCTGTTCACACTACACCGCATATCACCTTATATCAGGCGATTCGTGCTATCGAGGCCATATCACCATCCATATTACCTGATATCCCATACAATCGAACTGTCATCGGATATCACCTCGGCTACATGATATCGCGGATATCATGTTCGAAAACCCATAAAAACCAGATTTGCAGCAGTCGGCAACATGGCCAAAATTCATTTGACGCAACTTTACAAATTTCGAAATTGGGTTGTTTAGCTACATCAGTTTTTTATGTCATCTGAAAGATCTGCATTTTCTAAGCAAAACGTGATTTTCAAAAATTTTCTTTCGTTATCCTTCGCCTTTTAAATTACGATTTAAAACTGCTCGAAATCTGCTCGAAATCGCTACAATGACAGTTCGTCCATATACCAACTGTCATTGTAGCGATTTAGAACAAATTTTTATTCTTCATTTAAAAATCGAAGGATAATGATATAAAGTTTAAAAACATCACGTTTTGCTCAGAAAATTACACTCTTTCAGATGATATATAAAAATTGGAAATCCGTGAATAGCTAAACAACCCAATTGCAATTAGGATGCAATGCAATTAGGATAAAGATGCCAGCTAGTTGGCTCCACATCTATGTCACGAACGTCATTCCCATACATTTTGCTTGAAACCAATTTTCTCTGGCTCTCTGGCTCGATTTTACGTCGAAAGGCTGTCAGTGCTTTTGAAACAGCCGAATAAGCTTCGTTCATGCGAGATCAGCTGTGGCTGTAAGTGGTGTGTAGAAATGTAAAAAGCGAAGAACGTTATTTTGTTTTGTTCGTTCTCTAGATGTTGTGCAGGACATAAATGGATATGTCCAGACATGTTTCAACACGTTCTGGACCATAAATTCAATATTCATATTGATATGTATTCATTAGAACTTTTCACGCAAAAAAAAAACGTGCAACAGCCTATGCGGCACAATGAGCGGAGCTTAAGACCATATCATTAACAGTAGTGCCATCATCATCGACGGCGGCTGGAAACAGTCGCCGTGACATGGGTCTGGTTGGCTCGCACTAACGCGAACTCTCATATGCAATTGTCAAAATGTGCTGGATGACAAGAGCAAAAATATTTCCTTCCTTGTTTTCGCATGCAACATGAATTTCGAAATTTGTAGGGTTGCGTCAAATGTCTTTGGGCCTTGTTGCCAACTGCTACAAATCTGGTTTTTATTGGTTTTCGAACATGATATCCGCGATAGCATGTAGCCTAGGTAATATCCAATGACAGCTCGATTGAATGGGATAGCAGGTGATATGGATTAGGGATGTAACGGATATCCGCATCCGCATCCGCAAATGCGGAACATCCGCATGAAAATTGACATCCACATCAACATTTGCATCCGTAATCACATATCCGCATCCGCATCCACATCCGCATCCGCATCCGCATCATACCATGCGGATATTGAAAAAAAATATCGCTTCATAAAATATTGCAGGAAAATTTTTCTTGGTGTATTTACTGCTCGCCCAAAGAACTTTTGCACTGGGGAGGGGCATGGTTATGTGAAAAAAAAAGCAAAATATAACACAAGGGGTGCTACGGATATCCGCATCCGCATCCGCGAGTGCGGAACATCCGCATGAAAATTGACATCCGCATCAACATCTGCATCCGTCATCACATATCCGCAACCGCATCCGCATCCGCATCTGCAGAAGTCTGAAAAATCACATCCGTAACATCCCTGTTATGGATTGTGATAAGGCTTCGATAGCACGAATCGCCTGATATCAGGTTGTTTAGCTTTATCAGTTTTTTATACCATCTGAAAGATTTGCATTTTCTAAGAAAAACGTGATTTAAAATTTTTTTTAGAGTTGGCCTTCGCTTTTTAAATCACGTTAATATCGTTGGCCTTCGCTTTCTAAAACTGCTCGAAATCGCTACAATGACAGTTCGTCCATATACCAACTGTCGTTGTAGCGATTTAGAGCGAATTTTTATTCTCCATTTAAAAATCGAAGGATAATGATATAAAATTTGAAAAAATCACGTTTTACTCAGAAAATTACGCTCTTTTAGATGGGAAACATTCAAATATTACATAACGCGGAATTTGGCAGTTTTCATTACCCACCCACCCCCATGTAACGCAATTTTATATATTGGCCACATGCAATATAACGCTCCGCTGAATACCCCCCCCCCACCCCCTAGAGCTTTATGTATTATTTGAATGATCCCATATATAAAAATCGGAAATCCGTGAACAGCTAAACAACCCAATTCAATTTTACAATTTACTGAATTTCGTTCAGTAATTTTATTTTTGCTTCAAACCAGTATTTCATTGATAAATTTACTGAAAACCAGTAATCGATTCAGTGATTCATGAAAATACAGCAAAACTATTTGCTGAACAGAAAACAGTAAATGAATGTTTGCTGGAATCCAGCGAAAGAATTTATAAGTCAAAACATTTTACGTCAAGCTGTCATTAGTAAATAGCGCCAAATCGATGTGCAGCTGTAACGTGATCATCACTAAGCTCCTGGTAGCGGGTTTTGGGCCATAGCTAAGTCACTGTTGGGCTAGATAAACTTAAAAGTTGAAATGATAATCAACATCTTTAGTTCAACAGTAATTAGGTTGTTTAGCTATTCACGGATTTCTGATTTTTATATATCAACTAAAAGAGTGTAATTCTCTGAGCAAAAATTGATTTAAAAAAAAATTATCATTGTCCTTCGATTTTTAAATGAAGAATAAAAAATCACTCTAAATCGCTTCAATGACAGTTTGCCCATATACCAACTGTCATTGGTGTGATTTCGAGCAGTTTTAATTCGTGATTTAAAAATCGAAGAACAACGATAAAAAAATTCTTGAAAATCACGTTTAGCTTAGAAAATGCAGCTCTTTCAGATAATATAAAAAACTGATATAGCTAAACAACTCAATATGGCTATGATCCGATGGGCGGATGGAAGTTGGTGCTTGAAGGAAACATGTTTCACTTGAACTAACTGGTTGAGCAGCAAATCCATTTATGCTTTGCTGCATGTACAGCAAATTGTCATAGCTGACAACCAGCAAGTTGTGTTTTGTTTTACTGACTATGCAGCAACCGATCTGTCACTTTTATGCAATTGAGCATTATTGAATAATCAGCAAATTTCATTTTGCTGAACAGATTGATGGAAACACAGCACACCAGAAATCAGCAAAATTTTGCTGGTTTCCAGCAATGAAAATTTGGTATATCCCCTTGCGTACAAGTTTCTCAACGCTGATCTCTTCTCCTGAGTATATCTATTATAGACGTTTCACAGTTCTCGAGCAGATTTCGAGCAGTTGTAAATAATTTTTATAACAATCTGGCATCTCTGGATCTGACGTTTATGCCACATGTGGCCTGATTTCAAAACTATGCGGTCCCAGTGAAGCAGTTCAATTTGTTTTGTTTTGTTATAAAAGAACTGGAGTTTTATTAAAAATGCCTTACGCACGTAAGAAGATGCACGATGGGGACACCCACTTGCGGCGGCGATGGAGACTCCGTAATCGGAAAAAGGATTTAGATGAAATTGATACCGATCTCAAGAAGAACTCTGAGCAACTGCTGAATCAGGAAGTGGATCTGGATAAGCCAGGGTTCGCACAGTTTTACTGCATTCACTGTGCCACTTATTACATCAACGATCGCGCCCTGCAAGATCATTTTCGGACCAAGGTTCACAAGCGGCGTCTCAAGGCTCTGGAAGTGGAACCGTACACGCTGGAGGATTCTTTGCGAGCCGCCGGTCAAGGGAGTTTCATTCAACCGTCGAAGCGCAAAATTGAGACGCAACCGTCTAGAAAAGAACAAGCTGATGGTAAACGAATAAAGGTAGACGAAGTAATCGAAACGGAAAAACCGCCCAAGCAAAACCTGTCAAAGACCCCAAAATATGAAGGACAGTTTGGAAATATTATGAAAAATTTAATATCTCCCAGTTCCTAGTTAGAGAGTGGCTAAAATTAATGATAGGTTCTGTATATTACAAAACAACTGCAAATATAATAGAAGTAATCGTGTTTGATATAAGCTGCTAGTTTCAACTTTCAATAAAAAGAACATTTTTTTTCGTTTGGGTTATTTCAAGTTAAAAAAAAACTGCTAATGTTATACCACTATGTAAAAAAATACAAAACAGTCCTTTTTAAAACAGCTTTAGCTGTAGCACAAACATTGGTTAGAGTTTATCCATAAAATGCGGTTGTCCGTTTGCATTTCGCCGCTGAGTAAGTATATCGCAGCCAGTTTCGGTGACCAACAGCGTCTGCTCAAATTGAGCTGAGTAGAAACCGTCGGCCGTAACAGCGGTCCAATCGTCAGGCCAGGAAACGTCTCTCCATGATTTTTCCGAAATCATTGGCTCGATAGTAAAACAATGACCGGGTTTAATGACCCCAACCGCATTGTTTTCTGAAATGTTTTTAGGCATTTTTTGTGATGCAGCTTTTATTAATAACATCGTATAAACTTACTAGCATAATGTGGCACGTTAGGGGTAGTATGGAACAACCGATGTATTCCGTGGCCGCAATAACTTTTGACCACACTGTAACCATGAGCATGAACGTGCTTTTGTATAACGTTGCCTATTTCTCGATAGCGCTCACCTGGTCTGCAATGAATTAGAAAATTACTCCGTTACCATACCATTGCGAATGATCATCCTTACTTGACAATCGCGATTGCCTTCGACAAGGCTTCATAAGTAACCTGCACCAGCTTTTTGTGTTCGTCTTTCACGTTGCTCACAAAAAAGGTTTCGTTCAAATCTCCATGAAATCCCTGAAAGTATACGGTCACATCCACGTTGCAGATGTCACCATCCTCAAGTGGGCGCATATCCGGGATACCGTGACAAATTACCTCATTCACAGAGGTACAGCATGACTTTGGGAAGTTATAATAGTTCAAAGGACTCGGGTAACAATCACGCTCGATACAGGCCTCATGTACAATCCGATCAATTTCATCCGTTGTAACGCCGACATCGCAAACACGAGCTGCTTCATCCAAAACTTCTCGCCCTAAGCGGCATGCGACACGCATCGCTTCCTTTTCTTCGTCATCCAGGATTTTAATGGATGTGTTACCACGAACTGCCTCCTCAGACTTTGAGCGGCCTTCCTTGTGATCCGCATAATCAGGACGTGGTATTTTAGGAGGGACTGTTCTCAGCGGCGATTGTGGAAATGGTCGTAACTTTCCCGTAAATGTAAAATAAGGCCACGGATTGTATGCATCCTTATCGCCGTTTCCCTCTAGAAACAAAACAAGTGTTAATTGGATTATGTCATGGCGACCGACCGGCAGAAATTGGCTCTGATCCAAAAGAGCATCTCACTCGCTAGAAGATGGATAACTTTGTGTGCCTTCCAGGATCCTTTAAAGCAGTCCTGGCTGCAGAAGAATGATCCTTGGATTCCCATTTTGAGGCATACCGGGCACTGAAGAGTGGCCACATTCTTGCAGTTCTCCGTTTCACACCCGTGCTGGACTTTTACATCAGTCATTCTTTTCCTGCCGTTTATAACCTTGCGAGCCGTTTAGAATTCTCTATTTAAAAGCTAAATCAAAGCACCAAATTATGTTTCAAACTACTAAGAAACTTAGGCGTAAATGAAATAACTGCAAAAATTTTATTTACCAACGAAATCGATTTTAATAAGATTGACTCCGCAAACAGTTTCAACTGAGGAAGAAACCTGCATGTCCTCGCGGCCGCGATGTCAAACTTCATACTTCGTCAGGGATGCCAGTAATTTGAAAACACCTGACTTTCGTTCCGGTAAGGCTCGTTTAAATATTACATAACGCAGTAGGGTGCAGAGATGCCAAATATACAGACAAATCTGTATTATACAGACTTTCTGTGTTGCGATACAGACACGCATAAGCCTACAGATTTTATACAGACATTTAGTATAATACAGATATTACACAGATATCTGATATTTTACATAATGGTTCTACCAGTATACACAAAAAAACGAACACAAAAACCAAAAGTCACTGTAGCCGTTGCTGGAAAAAGTGAACTAGGAACTGAACACTTTGCTGAACATATTAATCTTGCGTTTTCGAGAGTGAAATCATGACAACGGGAATCGAGTCAGGCTATCGGGGTTTTTATCGGCCCCGTGGGCACTTATCTGCCTGTTTCGCCCCCAGTAACAAACAGCTGATTGTCTCGATCGATTGCCATGCAGGTTATATTGGTGACCGTTTGTTCTATTCGGAGCAATATCCAACGTCGAAGAATTGCTTAAAATGTCCCAAACCTTGAAGGTACTATTTTTATAACCGCGAGACTTCTGCCATCATGTATCAGTTTAGCTACATTACGACGAACGACGATTTTTATCACGGGAAAGACTCTTACTTCTATGTGTTACTTAGATTTAAAAGATAAATTAGTTATCGATTAATCGACCAACTATGATAGACTCGAAAAAGAACAATCAAAACACGGGAATGGCATCGCTGTCAGCTACCATACATTTGACGCGTTACCAACATCACTGGCACTGGCACCCGAAAAATGGGCAGTTTACCCTTATCTTATGTTGATTCGGGCAAACCGGCTAAATATTGACTGCAATTATTAATAGCATATCAGACAGTTTTGAGCAATTTCTTAAGGTTTTCACATGGTATGTGATATTCTAAGTGATATTTAGTACATTAATTGTGTCCCAAAGCAAAGTGAAGCAAACTGTGACAGCAGAAAAAGTAGTTTTGGAACAAACGGTACAGGAATAGATGTTCGTAACGCTTGAAGGCTACCATACCATTCCCTTGAATCAAAACAAGCAATAAAACAAAACAATCTGACAGGTCGACGAATAATTAGGTATCAATGTATCGGTAACTTTTTTTCGCAGCGGTATACAGACTTATACAGACATTTTTATGGATTATACAGACTTGCCAAAAAAAAGTCTGGCATCTCTGGTAGGGTGTAGGGGTACTTTGCTCTTTGCTTTAAACTAGAGATCCTCAGAGGGAGAGATAAGCGATGAAAAAAACCGCTGATTTGGCAACTAGGTTTCACATATCAGAGGTGCCAGATCTGTTCTCAGAGCGCAATGTTCACTAACTTTTTTGTTCGGCTCGTATAACTAAGACGATGGCTTAGATTATTGAAACATAGATATCCAACTCAACCAACAATACGGGCAACAAAAATGTGGCGCCCCTTCGCATATGATGGCGGTTGGGTGAACTACATTTAATGAGCACACACAGAAAAATATTAAGGTAATTGCTATCTTTTTAGGCTTGGTCAGATTTGTGCGGTGTTTTTAACAGACTAATCTATATGGTCTAGATAATAACAATAATTTATTACAACAGGACTAAAATAAATGTCAATGTGTGAGATGACCATGATATAAATTATTTATTTTGATGATAGTATGACTAATCGTTCATAGTCGTTTCAACAATATGTTAAGCATAACCAAAGATGACTAGTACACAATACGTTACTCTTGCAGTATGCAGCGGACACGAGTTTCGCTACGCGTGAACGAAAATTGAACTAATTTGTATACTGTTAATTTGGTGATGACGACAAGGTGGTGAAAGGTGAAGCATGTTTTTCAATATCATTGTATGGTCCTATCATCTAATTTTCAATATCCTTATACGATATTTCCATCTTGTTTTTGTTTTCATCTAGCGGATTGAGCATGATAAATCGATTTTGCTAATAATCACAGTTTTAAGGTCATCAGATGGCACCGTTATAAAGGTGTTGCAAGCAAAATGTATGAAGTCAGGTATCTTGCTCTAGTCATCATTAGCATAACTCATTTGTTGTTTGTACCAATTTTAATAGTCGATTGAGAACCAAATCATCTAGATTATATTGTAAAGTCGATCGAAAACCGCCGTACAAATCTGATTGAAAGTAACATGATATTTTTCTGGGTGTGAGAATCTGGTCAAGCTCACTATACTGAAATGATAAGGAATACCATGATATTTTTCCGAGTGGATATGCTTTAGTTCACCCAACGGCCTACAGATGGCAAGTTCAGAGTGTTGACTTGAGATTATATGCAGCGAAGCCCAACTTGGATATCTATGTCTCTTTAGTCTATGCTGATGGTGACGGTGGAAGTCCTGGGGAATAATAAAGTGCATCACAAAAACCGTTAAGGTGTTAAATTTTATGTTTATGTTTTATTTTATATACTTTCATCATTATTCTGTAGACCATACAAAGGGTTTGTGAACCACCAGTTAAAAATCACTGTGATGAAGCAACTTTGGAGCATTCTTAATTCAGGTTTTAGCAATACGCATGAAAAACGTGTAAAAATAAATATATTCTTTATTGACCCTTATTGCAATACCTTTCAATGTGTTACCTTTCTTGTTTGTTTGGCTCGAATTTTGACATGTTCGTTTGGCTCACAACAATCTCTTCGCATATCTCTCCCTCTGAGCAGTGATGGAAACGAAACGAATATGATGCAATCGTCGTTTATTCATCATATGTGCACTTCACGAAGTGTACAGGCCGGGACTAAACTCGAATCCTCTCAACCCATAATGAAATGATGATAGGGTCGCCTGAACAGCAGCAGAGGTGTGGTGCGATGAGAGGGAATGTGTGGGGGTAGGAACTACTTCGGCAGTGGTTGAGTTTAAGCGAGAGTAGGAGAGCATACACTGTCATTTTCTTTCTTTTTCTGACAAAAAATCATATTCATGAGTCAAAAGAATAAGGATAAAACAAGTTCTGATCGCTCTCTGTAACAGAGACGAATAACTTCATATACCGAGTTGTGCACATTGAGAACCACGTATTGTGGTGTACACTAATGAATAGAAATATATCGTGAAGAGGAAAGCAAAAAGAGTGCACCAGCACCGACACTTTTTTTTTTTTTTTTTAAAGGGGGGATTTGTTAGTAGCTTAAGTATTTATGATAAATATTAGTAAATAATGAGTATGTGTGTCCAATCATAAATGGTGACTTCTCAACACTGTTAGAAATTTGTAATTTTAATTGTTAGGATTTGTTTGCTTTCGCAATTAGGACTTATCATTCGTACATTTAAACCTACTTGTCAGAAAAGGGGAAGTAAACTTACAACTAACTTAATTGCTAACTTATTGGCTATAAAGAGAGCTTATCGTAGCAATTGAGGATTGCAACGATTTTTGTCGAAAATTGTTAATAATTTTATTTGACATAGCTTCTAATGGTTCAACACTAGTAAGTCTATGTAATTCGAGTGTACCAAACCAAGGAGGACGCTTCAAAATCATTTTCAGAATTTTATTCTGAATCCTTTGAAGCGTTTTCTTACTTGTTGAACAGCAACTTGACCAGATCGGTACAGCATAAAGCATTGCTGGTCTAAAAATTTGTTTGTAAATCAAAAGTTTGTTCTTTAAACAAAGTTTAGAATTCCTGTTAATGAGAGGATATAAACATCTCGTATATTTGATGCACTTGCTTGTATACTCTCAATGTGCTCTTTGAAAATAAGTTTTTTATCATAAATTAGTCCCAAGTACTTAACCTTGTCGGACCAACTTAAAATAACCCCATTCATCTTGACAACGTGATTATTGTTTGGCTTGAGGAAAGAAGCCCTAGGCTTATGCGGAAAAATTATCATTTGAGTTTTAGAAGCATTGGGAGAGATTTTCCACTTTTGCAAGTAGGAAGAAAAAATATCTAAACTTTTCTGCAATCGACTGCATATGACACGAAGACTTTTTCCTTTTACGGAAATGCTTGTGTCATCGCAGAACAATGACTTTGTGCATCCTGGAGGCAAATCAGGAAGATCTGAAGTGAATATGTTGTACAGGACTGGACCCAAGACTGAACCTTGAGGTACACCTGCTCTGACAGGAAATCTATCAGATTTTGAATTCTGATAGACAACCTGCAGAGTTCGATCAGTAAGATAATTTTTTAAAATTTTGATTAGGAAAATTGGAAAATTAAAAGTTTGCAATTTCGCAATCAAACCTTTATGCCAAACACTGTCGAATGCTTTTTCTATGTCTAAAAGAGCAGCTCCAGTGGAATAACCTTCAGATTTGTTAGCTCGTATCATATTAGTAACTCTGAGCAATTGATGAGTTGTGGAATGCCCATGGCGAAATCCAAACTGTTCATTTGCAAAAATTGAATTTTCGTTGATGTGTGACATCATTTTGTTAAGAATAATTCTCTCAAACAGTTTACTTATTGAAGAAAGCAAACTGATTGGTCGATAACTTGAAACTTCAGCTGGGTTCTTATCCGGTTTTAAAATGGGAGTAATTTTTGCATTTTTCCATAATTTGGGAAAATATGCAATTTTGAAGCAGCAATTGAAAATTTTTACTAAAAATTCCATTGTGCTCTCAGGGAGATGTTTGATTAGTATATTAAAGATTCCATCGTCACCAGGTGCTTTCATATTTTTGAAATTTTTAATAATTGATTTAATCTCATTCAAGTTAGTTTCAATTATTTCTGCAGGTAAAAAATTCTGGGAAGAAATTAAATCAAATTGACGTGTGACTTCATTTTCAATTGGACTCACAAAATTCAAATTTGAGTTATGAACACTCTCAAACTGCTGAGCAAGTCTTTGAGCCTTTTGTTCATTGGATACAAGAAAACGTTCACCATCTTTTAAAACTGGAATAGGCTTTGAAGGTTTCTTAAGAATCTTCGACAGCTTCCAAAATGGTTTTGAATATGGTTTCAATTTTTCAACTTTAGTCTCAAAATTTTGATTTCTCAGAAGAGTAAATCTATGTTTAATCTCTTTCTGTAAATCTTTATAAATAGTTTTAAAAACAGGGTCACGAGAACGTTGATATTGACGTCTGCGGACATTTTTCAAACGAATTAGAAGTTGAAGATTTTCGTCAATTATTGGTGAATCAAATTTCACTTGAGCCTTTGGAACAGAATAATTCCTGACATCAACAATTGCACATTTTAATGCGTCCAAAGCGGAATCAATATTCACTTCGTTTTGCAAATCAAGCTCATTATTGAAATTTCTCTCAATATGAGTTTTGTATCTTTCCCAATTAGCCTTGTTATAATTAAAAACAGAGCTCATAGGGTTTAAAACTGATTCATGTGATAAAGAAAAAGTTATTGGAAGATGGTCAGAATCAAAGTCAGCATGTGTGATCAAATCACTACATACATGACTTTGATCTGTAAGCACCAAATCAATTGTTGAAGGGTTTCTTACAGAAGAAAAGCATGTAGGACTATTCGGAGACAAAATAGAATAGTATCCTGAAGAACAATCGTTGAATAAAATTTTGCCATTGGAATTACTTTGAGAATTATTCCATGAACGATGTTTAGCGTTAAAATCGCCGATTATGAAAAATTTCGAACGATTTCTGGTGAGTTTTTGTAAATCACCTTTAAAATAATTTTTGAGCTCGCGTGTGCATTGAAATGGTAAATATGCTGCGGCAATAAATAAAATCCCAAGTTCAGTTTGAACTTCAATTCCCAAAGTTTCAATAACTTTCGTCTCGAGATGGGGAAGAGCACGATGTTTGATTCGGCGATGAATAACAATTGAAACTCCACCGCCGGAACCCTGAATCCTATCATATCTATGAACCACGTAATTGGGATCATATTTTAATTTTATGTTAGGTTTCAAAAATGTTTCAGTAATAATTGCAATATGCACATTATTTACTGTTAAAAAGTTAAAAAGCTCATTCTCATTGGCCTTCAATGAGCGAGCATTCCAATTTAATATTTTAATTGTTTTATTTAAAATCATTGCTAAATTTTAAATTAGAAACAATTTTAATAGTAAAATTTGTGCCTATTTGAATGGCTTCAAACATTGATTTTGCCTGCAACATGGCGTTCATAAGATCGAACATTGCCTGTTGCAAAAAAGAAAGTTTACCTGCCGTAATAGGCCCCAGGCAGTTGACATTAGAAAAAATATTTTCGGCAGCAATATTAGCTGGAGTGATAGGTGTACAATTATTCTCTAGCCTGTTTTGCTTACCCATATTAACGGTCATTTTCGAACTACCAACACTAGGCGGTATAATGTTCGAACTACCTGTAACCTGTGCATAAGTTAAACGGGTATGCAAAGGAGTAGGTAAACTATGCGTCACTGGTACGCTTGGAGAATTTTGTTTTGAAGTTGGTTTTAATTGAGAAATTGAATTTTGTTTACCTTGCCTTGCCTTAACAATTGCTAAACGGACTGGGCATTGATAAAAATTTGACATATGGTTGCCGTTACAATTCGCACAGCGAAAATTTTTACTCTCTTTCACAGGACATGTGTCCTTTTTGTGAGAAGAGTCTCCACAATTAAGACATTTTTGGTCCATGTTACAGAATTTAGAACCATGGCCATAACGTTGGCAAGTACGGCATTGGGTGATATGCTTTTCACCTCCGCCATACTTCCTATAAATTTCCCACTTTACACGCACATTATACAAAGCATGTGCTTTTTCAAAAAATTTTAAGTTGTTAACCTCATTGCGGTTAAAATGAATTAAATAATTAACAAGGGAAATTCCAGTTCTCTGACTGTTTTCGCCTCGTGATTTTTGTTTCATTAGAATTACTTGGGTAGGGGCTATGCCAAGTAATTCTGTTAAAGTAAGTTTGATCTCATCAACGGTTTGATCGTTGGTGAGACCTTTCAAGACAACCTTGAACGGCTTGGCGTTCTTGGTGTCATATGTAAAAAATTTGTACATCTTGTCAGTTAAATACTGAACAAGACGATCACGACCCTTTACTGAGTCGGCTAATAAGCGGCATTCACCTCTACGGCCAATTTGATAGGTAACTTTAACGTCAGAAACAAACGTTGAAAGTTCCTTTTTAAATATATATAAATTCAGAAGAAATAGTTACCACAATAGGTGGAACTTTCTCCTTTTTTAAAGATTTTATATTTTGTATAGTTTCATTATTAATAACTTCCATTTCACCAGCTTCTTGCTCAGGCAAAATATCAAAAGGATTGTCACTACAGACACTCGATGTGTCAGAAAGAGATGCCTCTCTTTTCCTCCCCGCAGCGATGCGAGGTTTCTTTTTCCGTCCAGCCATTTCAGGTGATACGAAAAAAGTTAAAACAAATGTTAAATTCAAAAGTAGGTAGTCTTGAGAAAGACTGATGGGAAATAACTTTCAGGTAATCTTCAAAAGACACACTGACAAAACACAAACTTTGAAGCTATAGGCAGTCAAAGACCAGTCCACAAGCAACCGAAAAAACGTCTGATCTGTAGGACAGTTCAAGACGCACTCAGCACCGACACTTTGTTTTTCGCATACTGACGACGACGATACAACGCATCCTAGGCTTGTTTTATATGTATTCATTAATCGCTAGAGGTGATTTTTTTCCTTCGCTGCCTCTGCGTATAGACCATCGCACGGTGACGTCACGCACCTGAGTTTGACAGCTACTGGTAACTTTGTTTACCTTCCGTGATGCAGTTTTGTTCTTAATTACAGCAAATCATTTTAATTGCGATCAAAATGCTCTTTAAATGGTGTGCTTGCAGTGCCAGTACACTAAGAACAATTGAAAATTGAGCAGCATTTCCACTACGCGCGCGATTGATCCATTAGAAAAAAGCAAAAATTCGAAAACGTAAACAAAGTTACCACTAACTGTCAGAAAAGTGAGGTTAAAGAGATTCGGTGAGATAGTCTATAGACCTTTTTACGTACGAATGTATTAGTGCACCTAGTTGAGGAAAGTATTTACAAATCACCTTTTTGTTTGCTATGCTATGTTTTTGGCAGCTGGACAAATATTCAGTTGAATACTTATTATAAGTTCTAAACTCGTTTCTGAATGAATTTTTCATTCGTGAATCATTCATGAATCGGGGGAAGCTGCTTAACATTATCGACCAAAAATGGTAAAAAGTGATAAAAAGTCGGAGCAACGAGATGCGATGATTTACATTTTGGAGGAAACAAAAGCAACTTTACATGAGTTTACACGTTCATTAGTGTGCGTAGGTGAAAAGTCACTTATCTCTATTGTCCTTTCACAAAAAAATTAGAATGCAGGGTATGTTTAAGAAAAAGAAGAAGCAACACCCGCAACTGACAGACATCTCAAACACTGGTAAAAAAGTGCTGTAAGGAATATCACTGGATACACGTTCAACTGGGGATAGTGAAATGTTCGTAATTGAAATACAAAAATATCCGAATAAGTTTTATTCTCTACACGTCATTAGATAATTGGAGTCTTTTTATTTGTTTCTTAGGTTTTCGTTTGTCTTGATCGAGCAAAGAATATCATATTCATCGTCAAAGGCATGTACGATTTATTGCCATCAGCGATGGGCACTATTCGCCTAATTTTAGATCGGTTAGTGAATATGATACGACAACATCGGGTACAGGTTTGTTAAAGTTCGCATGCTTTTGGTGATTTAATGTATTTATCACAACAATGCCATGACTACACACTTAAATTTTTTTGCCGGGTCTCGGTAATTTTTGCCGAGAACGGCACCACTGAGTGCTCGGTTAGAAAAAAAAAAATGACAGCTGTCACATTTTTTCGAAAATCTCGGTTCAACCTAACTGAAATTTCGGCACAAAATATTAACGAGCCGAAATATCAGTTAGGTGAACCGAGATTCACGAAAAAATGTGACAGCTGTCATTATTTTCTTAACCGAGCACTCAGTGGTGCCGTTCCCGGCAATAAATTACCGAGACCCGGCAACAAATTTTAAGTGTGTATGTCTATAAAGCTCAATTTTGAAGATGCAGGAGACAGACATAGAAACGATGCGCTGTAGACTTTTGCGGTACTGGAAAACATTTATGTTATCTCAGGAAACAAATTTTCAAAAAAAAAGTCTTTCTGAAGCATAGGAATTCTCAAGCTGGAACCAACAGAAGTTATGGGGAAACTAGGCCTTCGAATTTCGTCTAGCGGTAGGGTTCAGAAGCTTCGGCTTTTCGAAAAATGTCCTCAAAGGTAAAAATAAATTAAAGCTGAGAGAGTTCCCAGCTGAAAAATATATAAAAAATTTTTTTTACCACAAAAGATCAAAATAATGGTCGCAGTGGTCCAAATCTTACAAAAAACACTAGATTTTAACGTTTATTGCATCTCTAAGAAATTTGGCATCACAATTTTTTTTAACGAACATTTTTTCATTGGTAAAAAAGTATAATTTTACCCGCACGACTTCCCGAAGTCCGATTGTGCTGAAATTTAGAATAGTGACTTTTTTCGAGAAGACGAAACTCTTGAGCCGTACCTCTAAATCTCTGAACGAAATTCAGAGGTCTTTTTCCCATATATCTCATCGACACATTTTTTTGTTGAGGTTTTAACCGGCGGTCATTCACCAGTCAATGAAAACTATGTTATATTGCATACTGTTTAAGCAACATCAAATAATGGATTATAACTAGTTTATTCGTAGAACATTCTGATTGCAAACCATATCAATGCGGCTCTGCCGCATAGTCGAGGGCAAGGAATCAAGGGGGCTTCAATGCTATTCAATTTCAATTGAAGTAAATTAAGAGTGCATACGCTTTGACAAACAAGTTCATGAGTCGCATTTTTATCGGTGCTGTCTGAGATTGTCATTTTCGGTTGTCAGTTGCGGTTGTCAGTTGGAGCGCAAAATTCTAATTTTTCTCTGAAATCACAATATTGCTACTTTAAACTACACAGAATTAACAGGGTGGGGGTCTTTCGAGGACACGTTAAGCATAGTTTGCTAAAATTTAAACAAAATACGGCAAAAGTAAATTTCCATGAATAAATTACGGACTAATTCGTGATTAAGGTGAAGGTAACAATGACAACAACACTCCAAAAAGGCAAACAAAGTTTTCATTCACAAATTTAAATCCTAATCAACGATTCAACAATATATTTGTCATCCAAATATGCTAAAAAAAATGAAATTGCTACAACTTCGTTTATATTACGCTTAAAACTTGAATTTTAGTTGCTTTACATTGTATATTCGAGGAATTTGATGTTTTCGCTCACAATTGTGAGATTTTGTAAATAACCCGAAAAAAAATTTACGATGTATTTTGTGGTGAGAACAGTAAATATTTTTTATTGTAACCATAAAAAACAATGTATATTTACTGTAAGCTTGCGAGCGTTTTTTGTTATTACCATATTTTAACAATGTTTTTCGTTGTTGAATCTACCATCAACAATAATTTTACCATAAAAAACATTGTCACTGACTTCTCGATGTATGGGAAAAGTGCCTGGAAAAATGCTGTTAAGATACATAACAACCCCCCTTTTTCATGGTAAAAATGGCAAAAACAATGTTTTTTATTGTTCTGAACAATGATAATTAATGATAAAATGATGTATTTACAATGAAAAACATAGTTAAATCATGGTAAAACTATGTACAATTACAGCAACTTTTAAGGTTTTTCGATTTAATTTTTTTTTTCGGGAAGCCATAGACCTATTTTATGAAATAGCAGCAGTATTCGGGTTATTCGCGTTGAAAGAGATTTTGAAGGCTGTTCGCACCTACGTGAACACTCATATGTAATTGTCAAAATGTGCGTGATGACAAAAGCAAAAATATTTCCTTCCTTCTTTTTCGCATGCAAAAACCAAACAAATATCAGCAACACCGTCAACGCGAATTACCCTTTAGCCAAAGATAACTAGAACAAGATACCTAACTTCCATATTTTTCATACATTTTGAATACGACCGATTTCCGACGGTTAGTGCTGCCATCTGATGACTTAAATTCTCATAAATAAATCACTATGAGCAAAACCGATTTAACGTGCATAGTTCGTCATTGATCATTGAGCTGTTCATGATTGTATATGAAAAAGGTGTAGCAGTTTGGTCAGCTCGACGCTTAAGGTAACATGCAGATTAATGATATTGTCATTTTTTGCATTAAATGCTATTGCCATATTTTTTGCACTTCAAAGTACGAATTAAAAGTGTGAAATTGACTTTAAAAGTGGGGGTTTATATTAAGGGGTTATATTTATTTTCAGTTCCCATTCTACCAACACTTAAAGTTTGATATGTCGCAAGCCAGGTTTTAGCACCATTATGCATATGGTCAGGTTCACCGGGGCACCCGATTTTTGCTTTATTAACCTCGGCAAGAGTGGAAAACTTGACTGTAGAGCGTGCTCATAGCGGTTATTAGGAAGTTCTGATGGTACGCTCAATTTTAAATGATGCGCCGATTATTCTTGATTCTTCCGGAGAGTTTGATATTTGAGAACTAAACATTCGTACTCATTATTAACATTTGGCAGCACCACACAGTGGAACACTTAGAATATCAAACCTGATCATAATTATTTAAAAAAACTTTTTGCACTGAAAACGTATCATATTGTGATAATAAAAACTAATGATTGGATTTGGATAATTTTTTGCATGGAGTAACCCACCTTAAAAAAATGAATGACATTTCTTATAATTAAATTTAAATTCAGTCATAGTCGCGTCAAAATTCATCCAAATACTTGAATTTATCATGAAATGACTTTTCAGTACACATTTCAGTCGTTTGACAAAGTTTCATTGGGGTAACCAAGGCTACAAATATCCAAGAAGCGAAAAAATAAGAATTTCTTAATTATTTTCACATAGCGATAAAACACGAAACCGGAAGCACCCGGAAGGTTTTTCTTCACAATTATAACCAAAAATCTAAGTATAACCAAAAATATTAGCACTTTCACGTAATCTAAGCCGTTCAACCGGATTTTGCCGGAAACATAACTTAACCCATTTTGAGTTAACTTATAAAAACAAATATTTTGGGTTTTATTATATTGATTTTGACAAACACCTGGGTATTTGGAGAGACTAGCATACATGCTAAGTACACATTTCTGTTCGATTAACCTTCTTTAACAATCTCCATCGTTGTTTAATTTGAAAATCACTCGTTTATCTTCGGAACGTTATATTTTAGCTCACGGTATCAAAGCGTTATTTTAATGCACAAAAAATTGTTGAATTACGGTCGGTTCAAACCTCTCGTTACGACCGTGAAGTTGATTTACTTTGAATTTTTCACTTTTGATCAGGTTTTAAGTGTATTTTCTTTTATGTGCACCGTACAGTCGTCTACATGGATACTGAAAAAAATTGTTTCACCTTTCAGCAGTTATGTCTTGGCCTTGTCGTCAGTTGATTCTGACGTTAAGTATGCATCATATTAACAGTGTATAAATTAGTTCGACTTTTGCTCACGCGCAGCGACAATCATGTCCGATGAATTCTGCAAGAGTTAGGTATCTTGTTCTAGTCATCTTTGCCTTAGCACATCTTTTCATTAATTTGTTCGAAAGAATCACCTTTGCACCTATTTTCATCTGCTCGCTACACCGTAAAAAATCTACACGTTGATATAAAGTGATTTGCTGTTGAATTTTCACTACATGACATACATTTCAATTTGAAATGTCGTTCGCTTGAATCGGATGAATACAAAGTACAAGGATATCAATAGCAAAGCACTTCATTTTCGTTTAGTTTTCATGTAGTTAGTAGTGCTGCGATTTGAATTTGGAATGCTTATAACATTGATATCGACTTGCTATCGCATGAAATCTCAACTGATGGACTATGGATATCGAAAAATAAAGATTTGTTTGAATTTTGGTTTTCATTGTTACATTTATTATTTTCTTAAACCTTATAACTACAAATAATCTTCATCAGAAAGTTATGCAGTACCTTTAGATCAGCATCGGCCAGAGCCTCATCCGTTTGAATTACACAAGACTCTAATGTTTTCAACGGGTTAAAAATGACCACAATCTCCTCGTCGGTTTCTTGGATGGAAGCAATATTGAGTTCGGTTAATAAGTTTATTGCCGCTGTCGTGTCCGTCGGATCAATTCCGTGTTCTGAAAACAAGCTGTTTATTATTTAAAATACTATTGTAATCATTCCATACTTACGCACTATAATAGGTATGACTTCATCAAAAAAAAATATTTGTCTGCGTTTGAAGCGTGTTTATTTGGTTCGCCATCTTCGTTTTTTATTGACATTCATAGCGTGCAAAACAATACAAATGCAAAGGAATAAAACAGTGATGCTAATTCAAGGGATATGCATTGCAACTTGGAGGTGATTTCTTTTGTATAAGTTTCAACTAAGGATCACTCAACTGCAAAATGTGCATCACTTGAAAGTCAATACGCATTCACTCCAATTCGTACTGCTTTGTTACAAATTGAGTTAAATGCAGAATCCTTTGAAAAAAACCTGCCGATTTTTTACCGTGTAGTATCGCTGTGTTTATGTTCTTGCATTGGAATATACCATTATACGAACTGACAGGTGTCACTAAACCTGCTGATATTGATGTTGCTTCTACGTGCGTTATGTCAGCGGTTTCTGTTACAATTTCATTTATGAGTTGAGTTCAGAAATGTCATTTTCATGTTTATTTTGTCGCCAACCTCGATTTCTCCCATTTATCAACGTGAAGTCAAGTTTCGCCTTTCACTAACGTGAACAAAAAATAGGGCGTATTTCTAATTCTTTTTCGTTTTGAAATAATGTAAAGTTCGTATTTAATAAATATTGAAAGTTTAAATAGTTGGAAATGAGATATTTTTTTTTTATTCTCGCTTGTTTTCCGTCGGTCTAGCTCCGCCACTGTTGTTGTGCCAATCACCGACGCCCGGGAGGCGACTCCACCAGGACCCCAACTCACGACCCGTTGATTAACGGACCGGCGCCAACGGCTTTACTTCCTCATGCGATGGAAGACGTGATCCCGGAGATTTTTCGCCTCAGAAAATCTCCCGGTATCGGCTAGGATTGAATCTAGACCAGTTTGGTTGGTTGTGAGTGGATCACGCCACCTCACAACCATCGATACCTATGTCGGCGGTGGGATTCGAACCCAGGCGTCGAGCGTGGTTGGCGGAGATGTTACCAACCACGCTAGGCCCCCGCCTTTCTGGTGAAGCAATGCTCTGCCTCCGCGAGGGCGCGATCGTAGTGCTCACGTTTTACACGGCGTAAAAGGCTATTTTCGGAAGCTCTTGCGTCCCGGTATTTCTCCTGCATCTGATGCGTCACATGATTGGCTGCTACTAACGTGTTGGCGTAGGCCCGATTCTTCTCTTCCGTCACCTTCTGACACTCAGCATCGAACCAACCACCACGGTGGTTCCTGTTGTCACTTGTCGCACTGTTTCGCTGTCCGCATCATGGATGTGCTTCCACTGCTTGTATAGGTCCCCTCCAGCTGGTTCACCGATCCGTCTATCAACTTTCCCAGTATACTCTGCAGCAACTCCTTCCTCTGATAACCTCTGGATGTCCAGACGTATCTTCCTCGCCGATCTCGATTTAAATACGTTGGACAGTCGGGCGCGAATCTTACCAACTACGAGATAGTGATCTAAGTCGATGTTTTGCCCTCGAAAGGACCGCACATCTATGACGTCTGAAAAGTGCCGGCCGTCGATCAGCATGTAGTCCATCTGGGAACAGGTCTCTCCATTGGAGTGTCTCCAGGTGTGTTTCCGAAAGTTTCGACGTGCAAAATTGGTGCTACAGATGGCCATTCCCCTGGCCGCGGCGAAGTTCATTAACTTCAAGCCGTTGTCGTTGGTGGTAGAGTGAAGGCTTCACCTACCAATGACGGAATGAAAGAACTTCTCTCGTCCGACTTGTCGGTTCATATCACCGATGACGATCTTTATGTCGTGTTGTGGGCACTCTCAATACATTTTCTCAAGGGGCTCATAGAACTCCTCCTTTGCGTCGTCGGTTCTATTGTTTGTCGGCGCGTACACGTTGATAAGGCTGTAATTGAAGAATCTGCCCATGATCCTCAATACGCATAAACGGTCATTGAAAGATAGACGCCTCATTTGGTAAAAGTCTTCTCGTCCTTTTTTATTAAAAAAAAATTGAAGCTTTTCACGAGCGGTAATGGTGGATAGATTTGACATATAATAACCTGCCAAACTACTAGTTTAATGGTTATCTCCTGGGATTAACTCCATTGAACTAAAACTTGTTCAATGAAATTTTCGATAAACTGGTTTCAGTTGGATCAAAACATTCATTGTGCTAGTAGTTTGACAACCTCCAGTATGTATCAAATCTTTGCTCGTGGAACTGATGGCAGACTTTATAGATGAAGGGCCAGCAAATCGAAACTCTGGTGTATCTAATTGATTGAAAAATGACTCTTCCGTTTCTGTCGTGTCCATAGCATCGATTCCATGTACTAAAAACAAATTATTTATTGTTTTAAATAACACATTCTTACTCATTACGTTACGAATAAGTACGAAATTAACTGGAAATGTACTTGCTTGCGTTTGTCGCGTGTTGGCTTGGTTCGCCATCTTCGTTTTGTTTTGATATTTATGTGGGACGATCGAATAGCCCCTCGGCATATCTAGCGAAAAAATCAGTTCTCTGGAAACACTCAAACGAAGTGCCTCGTTTATTTGATTTGTTATCATTATTTTCTCAATAAAGATAGTTTTATGATATTCTCCCAGCTCTAAAACCTTCCTTCTTACATGGGGGCTCGTCCGGGAAGGAGAGTTGTGGAGACAGTGTGGATGTGATCGAACTTTAATAATTAATTAAAAGTGAAACAACGAATCAGCGCGGATTGCACGATTCAAGATGGCGGAAAGAATTACAGAATTGTGTGAGACGTTCACAAAAGTTGGAATCATGCGAGAGTGTGAGAGACGAGGATTACCAACTACCGGCGATAAAAAGACTATGGCGCAGCGAATCATCAGTCACGATACGATGCCGACTGATAATTCCGACAAACGACGATGATAATTCCGACAACGACGAAGCTAACGATGGCAGCAAGCAATCCGAAGATGGAGACGATGAAAGTCGAAGAAATGACTACGAAGACGATGTACCCACTGACGACGACAATGAAACGAAGTTCTATACACCGCGCACAAAGATTAAAGTGACATCAACACCGATACCAACCAGATGCACATCACCGGAACGACGACCGTACTCGTTTCGGGACGTTGAAGAGAGTATCGAGGATTTTTGTGCTGATGATGGGCAGGACGTAAAAATATGGTTAAACCAATTCGAGGCTATGTCGAAGACCGCTAACTGGAATGACGACCAGATGTTGATTATGTGTCGCAAAAAGTTGGTTGGTACAGCGCGACGCTTTGTTTTTGCGCAACGAGAGATGACTTCGTTCTTAAAGTTGAAACAAGCTCTGATCCATGAATTTTCGCCTTTCGTACGAGCAAGTGACGTACATGAGTGGGGGCCTAGTGTGGTTGGTAACGTATCCGCCAACCACGCTCGACGCCTGGGTTCGTATCCCACCGTCGACATAGGTGTCGATGGTTGTGAGGTGGCGTGATCCACTCACAACCAACCCAACTGGTCTAGATTCAATCTTAGCCGACACCGGGAGATTTTCTGAGGCGAAAAATCTCTGGGATCACGCCTTCCATCGCATGAGGAAGTAAAGCCGTTGGCGCCGGTCCGTTAATAAACGGGTCGTGAGTTAGGGTTCTGGGTGTGGAGTCGCCTCCCTGGGCGTCGGTGATTGGCCACAACAGTGGCTGAACTAGACCGACGGAAAATAAGCGAGAATAAAAAAAAAAAAATTGACGTACATCGTATGTTAGCTGGACGCAAGAAAAAACCGACAGAATCGATACGAGATTACGTTTACGATATGCAACGGATTGCTCTCACGATCAATCTCGACGAACCTAGTGTATGTGAATACATCGTCGATGGCATAACCAACGACGAATTTCATCGATCTCTACTGTATGGAGCACAGACCATCCGAGAACTGAAGGAAAAATTGCTTTGTTTCGAAAAAGCGCAGAGAAAAGCCGAACCAAAGCCGAGAGATGATTACGTCAATAGGAGAAAGGATCGTAACAAACTAGACTCGACGAAACAAAGTGTCAAAGTTGAAACGAAGAGGCATTGTTTTAATTGTGGGGATGTTTCTCACGTAGCGAACGATTGCCCACAGAGGAATAATGGGCCAAAATGTTTCGGTTGCAACTCTTTCGGCCATCTTTCCAGAGACTGCAGTATGCAAAAGAAAAAAGAAGCTGATAAGAAAGCTGCAATTAATATTAACTTGCTGAAAACCATAATCACTGGCAAACCTTGCGTGCTAATTAAGCTGTTTGGACGAGAATTTTCTGCAGTTATCGATACTGGAAGTGAGTTATCGTTGATCCGTAAAGACTTATGGACAGAGCTGTCGAGAATCGGTGCACAAATGAAGAGATCGACAATGAAAGTGCGTGGATATTGTGGTGAAATAAATGCTGTTTGCGGAGAAACTTGTTTGAAGGCAGTAATTGAAAATGAAAATTATGATGTGTGCTTCTACGTTGTGCCGGTTGGTGCGATTGACATGCAGCTGCTGATCAGAATGGATTTTCTGAACAGTGTCGACTATACGATAACCCCGAATGGTGCTCGTGTGATGAAACGTTCTCCGAAATCCGAAGTGTCGGAGCAGTGCGAAGCTAAATGGATCCACCGTATTGAAGAGTTCGCAGAAGAAAATGAAATAACAGTACCGTATCAGTATCGCGATGAAGTTATGAAAGTAGTTGACAAATATAAACCGAAGTGTTCAATAGTTGCTACCAATACATTAACGATCAATTTGAAAGATGATAATGCCGTTTGTGAAAACCCAAGACGTTTGACTCAGCTCGAAAAGCAAGTTGTAAGGAAGCAGATCAGTGAATGGATTGAAAACGGAATAATACAGCCATCCGAGAGTGAATACGCGAGCCCAGTTGTGGTCGTCCCGAAAAAAGACGGATCGTATCGAGTATGTGTTGATTACCGCGAGATAAATAAAAAGGTAGTGCGTGATAAGTTTCCTATGCCGAACGTAGAGGAACAAATTGATCGATTAGCGGAAGCTAATGTGTATACGACCCTCGATTTAAAAAATTCGTATTTCCACGTGCCGGTGGATGAGAAAAGCCAGCAATATACCGCTTTCGTGACAAGCGATGGACAATATGAGTTTCTTCGTGCTCCTTTTGGTTTATGTACCAGTGGTAACGCGTTTGGCAGATTCATCGCCACGGTGTTCAAAGATTTGATAAACGATGGAACGATTCTAGCATTTGTGGATGATATTATCATTCCATCCAAAAATGAAGTAGAAGGGCTCATGGCATTGAAGCGTGTGTTGAATGTGGCGGAGAATGCGGGATTACAATTCAACTGGGAGAAATGCGTGTTCCTCCAGCGTCAAGTGGAGTATCTCGGCTACACAATTCATGAAGGCCGAATACAACCAGCACCAGCTAAAGTGGAGAAGCTTTTACAGTTTCCACAGCCGTCGACAGTAAAGCAGTTACAGCGCTTTTATGGGTTGGCCAGCTATTTCCGAAAGTTTGTTCCAGCATTCGCGAGTATCGCTCGACCATTATCAAATATGCTCAAAAAGGGAAGTGTTTTTCAGTTTGATGATATTGCAGTCAATGCTTTCAATCGCATTAAACAGACGTTAGCAAATTTTCCAGTGTTGCGCATTTTCCATTATAACGGTGATATAGAAGTTCATACTGATTCTAGTAAGGAGGCATTGGCGGGTATCCTGATGCAAAGGGCTAAGGATGATGGAAAGTTTCATCCTTGCTACTTTTATAGTCGGTTGACTAGCAACTCGGAGAAAAACTATCACTCATTTGAGCTAGAAACGTTGGCTGTTGTCGAGTCCGTTAAAAAGTTCCGGTGTTATCTACTCGGTCGCAAGTTCAAAATTGTTACAGATTGCATGGCGTTCAAGGATTCGATGTCTAAGAAAAAGTTGAATGCTCGAATTGCGCGCTGGGTCGTAGATTTAGCGGAATTCGATTATGAAGTTGAACATCGGCGTGGAGAAAAACTTCCTCATGTGGATGCTCTATCGAGAGCAACCGTAATGATCGTGTCAGACTCGACTATCGCCAAAGTACGTGCGGCGCAGAATAACGACGACCGAGTGAAGGCAATTATAGCACAAGTGGAATCAGAAGATAAATCCCAAAAATATACTGTTGACAATGGTGTTTTGTATGAAGGGGATGACGAATTAAAGCGGTTGTACATTCCTGAGTCCACGCAAGAGCAAATAATTCGGTTAGCTCATGAACGAGGGCACTTTGGTGTCAAGAAGACGAAAGAGAGAATCGCTGCAGATTATTCCATACCAGGGCTGGAAGAAAAGATTAAGCACTGTATTTCCACGTGTGTTGCTTGCATCGTCGGTGAGAAAAAAAAGAGGAAAGCCTGAAGGAGAGTTGCATACGATCCCAAAAGGTGACATTCCATTGGACACTTTTCATGTCGACCATTTAGGACCGATGCCGTCAACAAGAAAATCATACAATTATATACTTACGGTGATAGATGCCTTTTCCAAATTTGTTTGGTTGTTTCCAACAAAGTCAACAACCGCTGAGGAAGCCGTAAAAAATTGAAAATTATTACCGATGTCTTCGGTTATCCGAGGAGAATTATTTGCGATCGGGGAGCAGCTTTCACGTCAGAGTTGTTCACGAAATTCTGTGAAAATGAAAACATCTAGTTGCATAAGATTGCCACTGGGGTACCACGTGGCAATGGACAAGTGGAACGGGTTCACCGCATTATTATACCAATGATAACTAAAATGTCCGTTGATAAACCTGAAGAGTGGTTCAAGCAGGTAAACGAAGTACAAAAATGTTTAAATAATAGCTGGCACAGAGCGATCGAAACGACACCTTTTCATTTGCTTACCGGTGTAAAGATGCGCACTAAAGAGGATCATGTCTTTTATGAGATACTGCGAAAAGAATTACAAGAAGACTTCGAGGGAAAAAGGAATGAGCAGCGAAAGATGGCACAAGAGAGTATTGGAAAAATGCAAGAGGAGAATCGAAAGTACTACAACCTTCGCAGAAAGTCAGCTGAGAAGTATAAAATTTGTGATCTCGTGGCGATACCCAAAACCCAGTTTGGTTCCGGACTGAAAGTGAAGGCAAAGTTCTTTGGGCCGTATGAAATTATCGGTGTACTTCCCAATGACCGATACGAAGTGCGAAAAATTGACGACGAGAGTGAAGGACCCAAGAAGACGTCATCTGCTGGCGATTGTATAAAACCGTGGACGCTTCTGGGTCGAAAGCATTGTCAGGAAAGGCCGTGTGGGACGATCGAATAGCCCCTCGGCATATCTAGCGAAAAAATCAGTTCTCTGGAAACACTCAAACGAAGTGCCTCGTTTATTTGATTTGTTATCATTATTTTCTCAATAAAGATAGTTTTATGATATTCTCCCAGCTCTAAAACCTTCCTTCTTACATTTATAGCGTGCATAATAATACAAATTCAATGGATTAAAACAGTGATGCCAATTCAAGTGATATGCATTGCAACTCAAAAGTAATTTCTTTTGAATGAGTTTTAACCGAGGATAACCTTACTGAAAAACGTAAATCACTTGAAAGTCAATACGAAATATCTCCAATTATATGAATCTCTCCACCTCTGAAATTTAGTTTGATGTGAGAAACGGAATCATTTATAATATTATTATATCACCCTACGACGAATATAACGAACTAAGCTGACTAGAAATTAAAGTTGGATTTATGCAAAGATGACTAGAACAAGATACCTGACTTTTGCAGAATTCATCGGACATGATTGTCGCTGCGCGTGAGCAAAAGTCGAACTAATTTATACACTGTTAGTATGATGTACACTTAACGGTCAAAATCAAATAACTACAAGGCCAAGACATGACTGCTGAAAGGTGAAACAATTTCTTCAGTATCCATGAGAACGACTGTACGGTGCTGCCATCCGAAAAATGATAATAATGTGGACGAATGTTTAGTTCTCAAACATGAAACTTTCCGGAAGAATCAAGAATTATCGGCGCAACATTTGAAATTAAGCGTACCATCAGAAATTCCTAATAACCGCGTTAACACGCTCTACAGCCAAGTTTTCCACTCTTGCCGAGTTTAATAAAGCAAAAATCGGCTGCCCCGGCGAACCTGACCATATGCACAATGGTCCTTAAACCTGGCTTGCGACATATCAAACTTTAAGTTTTGGTAGAATGGGACCTGAAAATAAATATAACCCCTCAATATAAACCCCCACTCTGACAGTCAATTTCATACTTTTCTTTCGTACTTTGAAGTGCAAAAAATGACAATATCATTTTTTTTGCTTTTTGCTTGTTTGGCGCAGACCAAGGGGTCCATATCAGCCATACAATATCATTAACCCGTAACGACCCGGGACGGAACTTGTTTGTTGAAAATGCTCGTTCTCAGCACTGGAACGGCCGATTTGGGAAAACTTGGAATTTTATTCAAGGGGAATAGTCGCTCTAAGTTTTGGTTAAAGTGCCAAATCTAAATCTGTGCATGCTAGAATAAATCTTTCAGCATCTTTGGATTCAGAAGACGTTACTCTAGAAATATAGAGCTTGAAATTTGGAGAGCTAAGTTGAAAACTACCGTGGGAGACTGAAAAAATCAGGTTTCCATGAAAATATGTACTTTAGTGAATTTAAACTCGTTTTTCTCCAAATGTTTGCATGCTAAAATAAATATTTCATCGGATATGGATTCAGGAGACCTAACCTCAAAAATGTAGAGCTTAAAATTTGAAGAACGGTTTTGTTATTTGATTTTTTTTTAAATTACGTAGTTTTGTGATTTTGTACTAAAATAATTTAGAATCTCCAAAATTCGCTCTTACGTACCATATTTTATCCACCTGACATGATTTGATACATGGAGCAATTGATACGTATGAAAATTCCCAGTGTTTGCTCAATCTGTTTGAAAAATTAGAAAAAAACACAGACATATTTGCGTCTCACAAAAACGGGGAAGGGTCCAGAGGGGTGGCACCTTAACCAAAACTTAGAGCAACTACTCCCCTTGAATAAAATTCCAAGTTTTCCGAAATCGGCCGTTCCAGTGCTGACAACGAGCATTTTCAAAAAACAAGTTCCGTCCCGGGTCTTTACGGGTTAATCTGCATGTTATCTTAAGCGTCGAACTGACCAAACTGCTACACCTTTTTCATATACAATCTTGAACAGCTCAACGATCGATGACGGACTATACACGATAAATCGGTTTTGCTCATAGTGACAATTTTATGAGAATTTAAGTCATCACATGGCAGCACTAACCGTCGGAAATCGGTCGTGTTCAAAATGTATGAAAAATATGGAAGTTAGGTATCTTGTTCTAGTTATCTTTGATTTATGTTTGATTTTGAAAATCATCCCTAATACATATATTATACACTATTTACAGACAATATCTCTTTGGCACTAAGTACAACTAGCAACGCAATACTCTGGTTCTACATAATGTTGATCTTCTCGTACAAATGCGAACCTTCGTAACTGAGTTTGCGTTTGTGTTTGGCTTTGCTACCGGTAACTGTGGGAACGCTTCGCTGACCACTTGGTTCCACTTCACCATCTATAGCCCCATTCACTGGCTGATGCTGCATCGCCCCACCAGCGAGAGCTCTCGGTTTACCATCCCGATGAGTTAGACTTTGGTTCCGTCGTCGAATGACTACAACGCATATCCACACTGCCAGCGGGATCAAAGCGAGGCCCAGCGGAATCAAAAACAGAACCATTAGGTCCGCTATGGTGGATCCACTGCCGACCGGAGTGCCATTTGGATGTACCACATTAACGTACGCATCGGCCGTATTCACACCGCCGTAATTGATTCCGACGCAAACGTAGATGCCAACGTCCCGCTCGGTGACGCTGTGCAGAATTAACTTACTCAAGTAGACATCTTCGGAGAGTGGTTTCTCGCCGGATGATGGAACCAGTTCGTAAAAGTTCTCCAGATAGCGAATTGATTTGTCCTGGTTGAAATTATGATCCTCTAGTGGGTTGTTCAGATTGATCTTGCGGAACCACTTGATGGACGGCTGAACCTTACTGTGCACGCGACATTGAAGTACAATGTGGGATTCTAGCAGAGCTGTCGTGTTCGCTGGTAGGTTATCCAGCAGTTCTGGAGCCGGTACGGCTTCATCTAGGAGTGATTCTAGAACAAAAATGCTGAGAACAGCTGCACTTAAAAGACGTAAAAGTGAGGTTAGGACTTACTGATTACATCCAGTTGAAAAGTCCGTATTAACTGGATGTCGAATTGAGTTTGGTTGTCCGTTCGATACGGATGGATGCTGCAGCGGTACAATCCCGAATCTGCCTCCGAGGCATTTTTGATGAATAAAGTTACTCTGCACCGTTTACCATCGCAGTCGATTGGCCGCCATGGGATTTGCTCTAACTGGTCACGGTTGTTGCAGGACGTTCGGTTGGTTCCCTCTCCGCAGGGCTGAGAATGTATTGTGGCGAAAGAATGAATCAGTTTTGGTAGCAAAACAACAGTGGTGGACGCTAATTCGCCAACTAGCGATGCTAGTTTTACCGGTTAGAGCTAAAAATTTGGCATTCGAAACGCTAAGAGCAAATCCTCTAAATATGTTATAATGGGAGGAAGTAGGTTTAGTTGCGACAGTTACGTAAATGTAAATACCTTTTAAAAATCGAAAATATTTGGGAAGGCTGTTTGGTGTTTAATGTAGGAAGTCATTTTAAATAGGAGGAGGGATGAATATGTCACAATCTTAGCATTAACCAATAAAAAAAATCTCTATATTTCGCTCTAAATCCTGCACTGTCAAAAAAGTAAGGTTAGGTCGTTGCGCGCAATGATCCATAGCTAAGTAGATTGGGGCGATATGAGGTGCTAAATTTTTGATTAGTGGTGACCACCACTGTGGAAAAAAAACCTTTCTAACTCACCTTAAAGTACCACTGAACATCGGAGGAATTCATGTGATCGGCGTGGTACTCTTTAATCCCGCAGCGTAGTCTAGCATCCGACCCCGCCGGGCTTTGCGTTAGTTTGAGAACTGCTGAAACGAAACCAAAAATTGCAATTTAATTGAGCCTCCACCGGTAAGTTGATCCATGCTCCTTTATTGTCTCACTCTCATTATCGCCGTAGGAGGCAGAAGTCCTTGAGCAGCTCACCGGCATTATCGCCCGATAATGGTGGAAAAGGGCGGTCGCTGCGGTAAGAATGATGTACCAATTGTGGACGGATCTCATTATACCGTTAAGCCGGATCAGACCGCAGGTCCCGGCGGCATCCTTCGTTGCCGCGCCGTGTGCGTGGGATCAGATTATTTGATGATTGAATGTTGTTTTTTTCTCTAAAATATCAACAAACATATTTTTTATTTTAATTTACTTGAATTAAAAGGCGTAAATGATGGGAGTGGTAAATTCGTACACACCACAATTCATTTCTCATTTCAAAGCTTCGATGTATTTTATAATGAAGTGATGTTTTTCCCTCCACCAAAGATCTGCTTCATTCATCAATTTGGCAAAATAAGCTCCCCAACGACCGGCGGAAAAGTTTCCCGAAAGAAAAAAAAAATACACCTTCTTTGAGCCGCGATTTCCGTCAACTGTCGAGGGTGAATGGGCGATGGGATGGGAAAGAATCATATTATTTTTTTATTTTGGGTCGGATTTGGTGATTCATTGATTGGTTAGATTTGTGTGCTTCCCGCCAAATAGCGTTTTGTGGTTGATGGTTATGGAAACTCGACTGTCAGGAAGTATTGCAAAAAAAGTCTCAACACTGTGCATATTATTTTGTTTTGCACGAACGAAATCGTACAAAATAAATTGAAAGTGTGAAAAACCGGTATTTTGATAAATAGACGCTGGTTAAAATACAGGGTTGATGAGCTATTTCCTTATCGTTCGATACCTACTTAGGTATAAAAATGAATCTCCTTTCTAATTAGGCTAATTATTCAAAGCCAGGCTTGAAATAGCAGGTTGCTGACAACAGTTTCCTTTTCTAAGTATTCATGACGTACGAAAATCATTCAAACAAGATTCGTTTCATAAGCTGTAAAATATTTTTGATTGTAAATTAAACTTCAGCTCTTGAGCTTGAAGCATAAAATTACTAAATGACTAGAGTAAATGCCAAATTTAACGAATTATTTGTTACATGTTAGCAAAAATGACTAGAACAAGATACCTGACTTCATACATTTTGCCCACGACACCTTGACAAGTGCTGCCATCTGCCATCTGATGACTCAAATGCGCATAAAACTGGTTATTAGAAAAATTGATTCATCGTGCATAATCCGCCCGATGAAAATAAAAACTAGATGGCAGCAGCGTATAAGGATGTTGAAAATTATATGGCCGCACCGTGCAAGGATACTAAAAATTGATGGCAGGACCATACAAATTCTTCACCCTTAGCCACCTTGTCGACATCATCAAATTACCAGCAAACAAATAAGTTCGACTCCCGTTCACGCGCGACGACAATCGGGTCCGCTGCATACTACAAAAGTCAGGTATCTTGTGCTAGTCATCTTTGATGTTGGCCTATAAATATCCAAAACGTACCTTGATAGCTTACGAACTCATTGTTCTAATAATTGGGTTGTT
Source organism: Wyeomyia smithii (assembly GCF_029784165.1). Lineage (NCBI taxonomy): Eukaryota > Metazoa > Arthropoda > Insecta > Diptera > Culicidae > Wyeomyia > Wyeomyia smithii. The sequence goes on from NC_073694.1 coordinate 163,931,271, forward strand.
TAGCTATTCACGGATTTATGATTTTTATATATCAGCTAAAAGAAAAGCCATGGCCTGACAGTATCTGTGTCAGGTGGAAGTAAACTTCCCCATGGCGTCTCTCGAACCATTCGGTTATCTCCGGAATGAGTCGGTGTGTCCATCTACATTTGGTAGAATTGGACCATTCCCGCTGCCTCTTGGTCATCGAAGTTGACCTTCTGGCGGTTCGTATACCTCTCGTGTCACGTTGGTCGAAGCACTCTATGTCCTCTTTGACGATGATGCTGATAGGCATCATGCCAGCCAGGACGCATGTTGCCTCGTATGACACGGTTCGATACGCGCATGCACACCCCTCAGGCACATGAGCCTGTAGGTGCTTTCCAGTTTACCGCGGTAACTGGAAGTTACCGGGTCCGCCATACCTGAGTATGGACGTTGCCTCGCTAGCTAGCAGCTTACGCCTGCTGCTAATCCCGCTGTGCACCTCTCCTGACGGATTCGTTTCAAGAACCATCTTTACCGGGCTGTCGTCCGACATCCTTACGACATGCCCAGCCAACCGCAACCTGCCAATCTTGGCGGTGTGGACGATAAATGGCTCTTCGAGCAGCTCCTGCAGTTCGAGGTTCATTCGCCTTCTCCAGGTTCCATTCTGCATCTGCATTCCACCGAAGATGCGTTGGTCCTCCACAAGTATAGTTCATGTCTCATGGTCGTAGAAGACTACCAGTCTGATCAGTGTCCTGTAGATGATGAACCCTGGGCGACCTGGGCGAGACCAAAGTATGCACGATTTTCCGCCCTAATGCACCGATAAATTTTTCTGCTGCTATCGTTGACGGAAGTTACCAGTGAGCCCATGTACATAACCACCTCGATTTCATCACTACCAGTTTGAAATCAAGCTGGGAGGTTAGTCTTCTCGTGAACCCCTTCCTTTCATGTACTTCTTTAGTCCGATGTACGTATCCGCCATCTTCACAAAGGTCCGAGGCACAATGCCGACATCGTCGGCGAAGCCAAACAGTTGGACCGACTTTTGAGATATTGAGCCGCTCGTGTTAATCCCCGCGCTTCTTTCTAATGACACCTTCCAGGGCAATATTAAACAGTACGCAAGAGAGACCATCACTGTACCTTAAATCTCTTCGAATTTCGAAGAGGCTCGAGAATGCTTCCGACACTCAAACTACACACATCACTCGATCCATCGTCGCTTTGACCATCTGAGTTAGTTTGACCAGAAATCTGTATTCGTGAATAATTTCCCATAGCTGGTGTAGATCGATTGTGCCGAAATTCTGATTTGAAATCGATGAATGAATGATGTTTGGGTACGTTGTTCGCGGCATTTCTGCATAACCTGCCGAACCGCGAATACCTGATCCGTGGTGGCGCAGGCACCCATGAATGCCGCCTGGCCCACGAACTGCTTCCCAGATGGTGCTAGTCGACTGCAAAGTATTTGAGCGAGTACTTTGTAAGCGGCATTCAGCAGAGAGATTGTCCGGAAATTGCAGCTCTTCAGTTTGTCGCCCGTTTTGAAAATGGGACACACAATACTTCCATTCACTTCTCCGGTACTAGTTCTTTTTCTCAAATCTGGACAATGACGCAATGCACGGCTCTAGCTAGTGCTTCTCCACCGTATTTCAACAGCTCGCTGGAAAGTTAGTTCACTCTAGCAGATTTTTTGTTTTTCAGCCGCCAATCTCCTTCTCCACTTCCAGGAGATCGGGGTCTGGTAATCTGTTGTCTTCTGGTCGAGCACCAAGATCAGTTGCAATGCTGTCCTCGCGCTCTACTGCTTATCGTACGGCTGCTACCCCCTTTCGATTACCTCAAACTCGTCCGTAAGGAGGTTACCATCCAGGGTCCTGCACATATCGGTTTGCAGCGAGAAGTCTTTACGGGGGCTGTTCAGCTTCTCGTAGAACTTCCGAGTGTCGTTAGCTTGGTACAACTCTTCCATCGCAACTCAACGGGTCGTCTTGTTGGCGCTTCTTTCTTTGGAGGACTGACGTCGGTATCGTTCCACGTTCGCTCTTGTTCGAAGCTCTCACCCGTGCTGCATTCTTCTCCTCGACCAACTGTGTGCATTCGCCGTCAAATCAGTCATTTCTATAATACGGAGCTCTTGTACCTAGTAGCACTAGGTTGTCTTAAGCTGCTGCTGCCAGCATTCCTGTGCAACCCCGGCGTTTCGCAATTGCTCGGTATATGGTCGCGTCGTTTGACTTCGACGGGTGTTATACACCGTCGAGGGGTTTTGAGCGTTTGCACACAGCTACTAGGTAGTGGTCCGAATCTATATTCACACTGCGGTAGGAGCGAACGTTGATGATGTCGGAGAATATCCTGCTGTCGATTAGAATGCGATCGATTTGATTATCTGTCTGGTGGTCGTGTAATCTCCAGGTGGTTTTGTGAATATTTTCGCGGGAACTTCGGTACTTCGGACTAACATGCCACGAAAGGTCACAAAGTTCATGCACCAATGGCCGTTATGATTAGACAAGGAGTGCAGGCTGTCTGGTCCGATTACCGGTTTGTCTCACGGCCTACCTGAGCATTCATGTCCTCAGCGTCCCGACGCGGGCAGCAATCGTAGACCTGCCTCAGCTACGCGTAGAATGCTTCCTTCTCGTCGTCGGGTTTTCCTTTATGCAGACATTGCACGATGATTATGCTGTAGTTGAAGAACCAGCTTTTTATTCTCAACTTGCACACCCTTGCGTTAATCGATTGCCACCCAATTGCCCAGTACTATGAAGCCGGTTCCCAGTTCGCTGGTTGTGCCACAACTCTGGTAGGAGGTAGCTGCCCGGTGACCGCTTTTCCATACCGATATAACTATGAATATTTAATTAAAATGTTCGAAAAGCATGCAAATAGTCTGATCTTTGGAGATTTTTAAGTTTATTTTTTATAAATACATGTAACTGTGTCCCATCGCATTAATAACATCCGAAAGAAGCCTGTAACTATTTTTTATAATAGAGCTTTAATTTATGGCATAATTCTTAACATGAATGAATAAATATTCTCGCACTAGGTTATGTCTCCGAAAATAAAGTAAATCGATTGATAGTTTGTTATCCTATATCCACATTTGAATTTTAATGACAGTACCTATGGAGACTTTTTCTTTAATTTATAATCAGCTGATATGGTATAAAACATAATAGAAATTGTGGAAAATGCATAACTTTCGATACACCTATAACTTTCGATAAATTGGTACACCTATCTTTGAGGAAAATGAGTGAAATTGGATGATAACTGCCTAGGAAAACTTCTTTAGAAATAATCCCGAATTGGTTAAGCAAATAATGTACAAAACCTTAAATAATGTCTTCGTCACGCTTGGGTGAGTCAAGGCACAGTCTGACGTCAAGATTGGCAATGTAGTAAAACCAACGATGGGACAATTATACCGGCATCTTCTATCCAAACTGCTGCAGCCTACCCTAATTCGCATGGCGTGCAAACAATCGCTTATCTGTTTATTGATTTTCCACCTCGGCAGCGTCTTCCTAGCTTCTTGTAGTAGCCAAACGCCAATGTATGGCAAGTAGACTGAATATGAGCATTGTGCTTGTGCTTGTGTGTTCCCGTATCGATCGACGCCGATGGCAGTGGCGCGTCGAGACTAAGTCGATCCGCGATAAGCGAAAGGTGTTGCCAATGAACTTAGTTGGCAGAGGCTTATCTACGACACGAAAAGCATACAGATAAATCACCCGGAAGGAAAACATTCGCCACTGGATGCCAACGGATCAGCAAAAATTCAAAAAAACTAAATCCGGATTTGTAGATGAAAAGCAACTGATTTGGTGAATTCATAAGTCGGTTTTGACCCTATAAAATCCACTCTTGATTTTGATTACACCGATAGAGTGCCGATGTTTTTCCTTTTTTTGCATATTGTGAGCTTTGAATTTATCTGTGTATTTACGTCATAACGAATCAGATTTTTGATTCAACTATGTGCACCAAAATTCTTGCCGGTTTTTTATTATTTAACAAACAAACATTTCGGCTCGTTACCATCATGCATGTTCTATTACATTTTCCCAGTAGGTAATATGTAAAAAGTAAAGAAGCGAAGAGCAAAGTATATTTATGGAGCAGCCCACCTACAGAATCCATTTATTTTCTCTTGAACAAATATGTCAACATCGCCGTACATGTAACCGATGTAACGCCTTTTGTGCTCATTCCATCTTTCGCGTATCGAGTGATTGAGATTGAGGGTGCATTCAACCATTGATGTTTTATTTTCACTGCTACAATGAATACCATCTCATCACGTCGAATAGTCATTCCACGCCCAAAGGTTGTTTTATTATAATTACTACAGCCACTTCACAAGCTAGTTATAAACTGTAATTCGAACTGTTCTTGCTCTGGTTTTCAGAGCTTGGAAGTTCACATGGTATAAAAAGAGCAGCATTTATCATTCACTCCTCTTTGTGAAACTTTTCAGTCAATCCAAATCCAACACAATCTGCTATGGATAGCTCGAAAACGGAGCTAACTAATAGAGCTACCATGGAACGGGGTGAAATTGATCAATTTTTATAACAATTTACAATTAACTAGCTTCATGTACAGTTTTCCCGAAATAGTATAATTTTGAAACAAGTACTGGTATGTGCTCCAGTAAACCTCTATGACTATTGATGAAATATCTATCGTCTACTTTATGAAATAAATTCGATTATTCTATAAGGTACTAAGAGGTAAATTGGGGTGAAATTGATCACCACTGAAATCCATACATTCTTTTGGCAATGTGCTTTTTTTCGACATGCTAAAGATGATGATCAGAAATGATGATTTCTGTACTGAAAAATATCATTTACAGCTAGTTTGGAAATGAAAATAACGATATTTCAGGTTAAAATTTGTTTATTTTGGTTCACGAGCTGCTTGTTGCTAAATTTGTTCTTATTTGATCGTCGTTAGACCGATTTCAATTCGGTTTGTTGCAAAAGCTCAAAAACTAGCTCTGAAATTGAAATCTTTGTGGTTTCCTGCGAATTCCTCAGTATTTCTTCAATGGTATGGAATGACATTGTTGAAAATTACATTTTTTGAACTTTTATCAAACTCTACTCACTTCTCCAAATTTAACGTAATTACCCCCAACTAAGATTACTTTTGGTAAATTCAACCCTTTTTTTTGTTATTTGTAAACCTGTTTAATCAAATTTGATTGAGTTTCGACTGAGTTAGAAGAATGTTTCGAAAATATGAAAAATTGCACCGGACATGCAAGGGTTAACTTTGACAGGTATGTGAACCATGCAAAAGTTGCGTTTGAGGACACGTTAACATTGCGTAGTGTTGTACGAGCAATATTTTTTTATTAGTATTTTTTATCACGAACTTCAGGCAGGCGTGCGTGCCACTCCCGATTTTTCGTTTGTGTTCTCTTCTCCCCATTCGCTCTTTTGTATTTCTTTCGCACCGAAAAAAACTGACTGAGTACTCTTTGTGCATTTGCCAAAATGTGCGACACCACACTTTGTGTCTTACTTTGTGTGTTGCTTGGGGCAATGATTATCGGATTTGACAAACGAACGATTATAGTACTAATTTTTTTTTTCAGAAGTTAATTTTCAGTGCTGCTCAATGGGTTTTGTTTTAATACTAAAAATGGTTTCTTCCCGGAGATAGCCACAATATGTCTCGTACATGAACAGTAGGGTAGCAATAGAAATCGACTTTTTGAATTTCGTTTAGAAGTAGGGCTCAATAGTTCCGTCTCCGGAAAAAGTTCCCATACTAAACTTCAGCTTAAACTGACTTCGGGAACACGAAAGCATTACAGTCAGGTTTTTTACGCGGGGGATACGTACCTCGAAAAAAAACCGCGGTAATTCGAAAATCCGCGTAAAAAAATCCGCGCTAATTCAAAAATCCGCGTGAAAAAAAACCGCGTTAATTCAAAAATCCGCGTAAAAAAAACCTCGTTAATTAAAAAATCCGCGTAAAAGAAACCTGACTGTATTTTGTGACCAATGAAAAAAAAAATGCACAGGTAGTTCATGAATTTCTGAATATCAAAAAATTCTGATGCCAAATGTTTTAAAAATGCATGAAACATCGAGATCTGGTGTTATCCAAAAACAAAAAATTAAAAAAAATCGATCTTTTAAAGTTTCACTTTTCGACTGAACGAACTTCTAAATGCGACGAAGGACAATTTTTTTCCATACAAGTCATAACCACCCTAATGAACGGTACCAGTAATGCATGTAGCGATTTTATATGAATACCGGGACAGAAACATGTCTGGATGTGCGTAATATGTCCTGAGAAACACGTCTACGCCATTGAGAATCGTGTTTAAATGAATTTCAAAAGTGTATTTTCTTGGTTCCTTTTCTCTGCTATTTTTTCTACCCGCAACGCAACGCAAACTGCTCAAACTGAAGCTCTTTGTTCTCACGCAATGTGTCACAAAAAGCAGCACAAAGTGTTGTTCCGTTCTCCCTTTCTTGAAATATTTCTCACTTGGTGATATCTTTCATAGTCATGTCGTTTTCGCTCTTTCTCTTTGTGCCTGTTGGTTGTCAAAATGTGTAGGTACCGTTCTCGTTGTGCCTTGACGTAAAATTAACACACTGAGCGCAATGAGTGTGCGAATGACAGCCCTGCTTTCAGGTGATCAATTTCACCCCACTGATCAATTTCACCCCATCCCACGGTACTTCCAAGAATGAGAAAAAAAAAACCGATCATTTGTTCCAATTCGCAGAACAATTCTACGTTTGCTGTCGAGTAAAGAAGTGGACGAACTCACAAAGTACAAACATTTTAAAAATTTCTAAAGGTAGTTATTTTTTGCATTATCCACACTAATTTTTGTTTAAACAATTTAAAAAATGCGAAAACTGTTGAGAATTCATACTATATCAACAGACTAACAGACATAACACTTTGAACAAATTTTCAATAAAATCATCGTTCGGATATAACACTAGCACCATCTGCTGCCGTGTTCGCACTGCGTCTTGTATTTCGACATCAGCGCTAGCGTATGTGCATAAGTCAAATTGGGAATTACAAAATATGTATGAGACTGTGTGACAACTCCTGACTGTTTTATCGTGCGATGACTGTTATTCGATTGGTAATTTAAAATGGTCATTTTTTGTAGCGATAGTGTGGTGTTAGTCTGTGCTATATCCATAATAGCTATTCAATCATTTCTGTGAAACTTGGTGCTCCTAACCAAGTCGAAGGTGCGTAAAGTCATCGAAGAATTGAATGAAGTTTTCCCGTAAGCAACTTAGAAATATTCAGAGTGTAATTCTTCCACCATCGCACAACTTTAACGAGTAAAGGATAACAATAAGGGTAGAGAAATTCATATCGGCATTGGAAATGTTTTCAATAGGGGGATGAAATGTTATAAAGTGTTAGCTAGAACTTTAGGTTTATATCAATTTCATGCAAATCAGTTGTTAAAATTCGAACTTTTTTTTTGGTTTGCCACTCTACTTCGCCATATTGTTTGTTTGCCAGTGCTAATAGAATTTAAATTGTATTCGAATTTCAAAATTTGATGAATTCGAAGAAAATTCGAATTTCCGTTGTATAGATAATTAAACTTCTAACTTCGTGTCTAATAAAATATCATTGAGGTCAGATATCGACATGAACACATTCTGCAATTTCCTTGTGAAAAACGACAGTAAACAACATGGTGCATGGTCTGTTAGTAGAAAATTGCGTTGCAATATCTTCGCATAAACGGTGAAGCCGCACAAATTATGGCTGTCGGAACTACCTCAGAAACTTGCAGTGTTATAAATACTCGTAAGTCAAAAGAGCAAAATTTTCATATCGAGCTTCAAAAGGAGAGAGTTCCTTTCTTAGACTTCCCGCTGTTACATCTTTTCAGTCAAGCATAGAGAAAGAGTAAAACATATTCAGCTCTCAACCGATTTCGTTGAAAAGAATGGAAGCCTGACGTATCTTTTCCCACGTTTTTATGACACCGGACGAAAGCTAAGCTTCCGCTGAATACACCGGCAAATCCTCTTTGATGCTGTTTTGCTTTTGTTGCTGTCATTGTTGTTGTTATCGTCGTCGTCGTCGTCCAGTCAGCAGCTTCCTAAGGTTTCGTTCAGATTCACAGCGCCAGAATGAAACGGTTTCCCACCTACTTGGGCTTGGTATGGCCCTCCCTAGCGTAAAACGATAAAGCCACAATACTCTTCATTTTACACATAATGGCCCAATGTCCTGCGAATTGTACAACGTAGGATGTTCCTAACTGGCCGCCAGTAGGGCGACGTCTATTCTCTTTATCATAGATGTTAAATTGATTTCACGTGGCCCCCAGCTGCCGGTCTATGGCGGGTCCGTGTTTGCAGCGGAAAAAGCAATCGATTTATTTCAGGAGACTGTGACAACATCCCGGTGACAAATGATGCTTTTATCGGATTAGGAGGAGGGCTGCTGCTGGTTTTATGGTCATGAAGACGCTCGACAGACGGATAGACCGATCGCTATACATTATTTATCAATCGATATGAATTTGATAACGCTAAATTGGGTTATTTTTGGATTGTGGAGAATGCAGTTTTCAAAGTTTCATACGTGGTGAACGCAACTTCTGTTCCTTTTCCACAAACGACCGAATAACTAGGGCCACCACAGTTAACATAATAGCAGCAACTGTTTTGTGTGAACAAATCGCTGTGGAAGTCCCTTAACGGTAGGTACGCTGTTTTTATAAGCATGATAAGAAAATATCGACCCTCGTCTGAGTAGAGTTCCATTTGATGACGGAAAGACCATGAATAATTATGTTGATGTTGAAAAGTGACAGTGAAAGAAATCGAAGCGTCCGACGAAGTGAGTTTGTCGGTAGAAGATGTAAAGTTGAGACAGCAGTGATCGGTTTGTGTTGGGAAGAATCGAGCTAATTTGTAAAATGTTTTCATGCTAATATAAGCATGTAAATTCACAACTTACAACATCTCTAACATTTTGATGATGAATATTTTACACGAGGAAATAATAAAATCTAATTGATAATCATTGGTCCACAAAGTGAAAAAAGTGCATTCCTAAAGCTCAAACCGGAAAAAATGAAAGATTTCAACTATTCAACCATTCCTATGAATTTTGGTGCCCCTAGCCATTATCAAAACACGTCAACTTACGTGAGAGTGTCGTATAGAAATTGCTCGCCGGGTTCGTCGCTTTAACGATAGGTTTACAAGGAAACTCATTCAAGTCTCTTAAAAAAACGGTAATGGCTAGGGACACCAAAATTCACAAGTTGATTAGCTATAATCTTTATTTTTTTCCGATTTAAGCTTTTGGAGTGAACCTGTGTTCGCCAGTATAATTTAACATTCTGAAATCCTAAAACTACTTCGTGAGATATGAAAACAATAATCGTCTTCTTTTGATTCTGACGTTGGCTAGACACTATACATTCTTGAACAAACATGTCAAACGAGTACTTGCAATCATGAGGTTTTTTCTATCTAAACGTGTTTTGACATTTTTCCTAGAAATGATATCGGAATTTGCTTATATTATTGATTTTGTTAAAATATTTCTCAACAGAAATACAATTCAATAGACAGAAATAAAACAAATAAAAACATTCCAAACGGATGATAGTGAACAAACAAACCGGTTTGCTGATATAGAATGTTCTAAAGGTCATTTTGCAGTCAGCAGTCGTAAGTCAACATGAAGAACTGATATCATAAAATGACCTTTCTGTCAAAAAGGAACAATTGTGTGAAGTTTCAGCGAAATCGGAAAAGATCGATCAGCAACGGCAACGGTGGCTATAAAAAAATCCATATATATCAACCTATTTTGACAGAGCAATATCCCAAATCGTCATGTTAGCATAAATCCCCGTTCATCTCACGTTCTATTGAAGTGCTATCGGCTTTTTATCCGCACATAACAATACGATATGACTGACTGAACAGAAAGAGAAAGTATTAAGTTTTGAAGTCTAGCGCTCGAGACCTTTGGAAAAAATAAATTATCTTCAAAAGAACAGTGCCTTCAGAAGACGTCCGCGACAGATTTTCATTGCTAGGATCCAGCACAGAATGCTTGCTTTTGTTGTGGTCAAAATAAGGTAAAGCTCTAAAGCTCATTAAGACAAAAATTGTCAGATGGAATTTTTAAATATAACATAACATAACAAAACTTCATCGCGGAGCAGGTGTTAATCGGTAGATCGAAACGTTTGCTGCTACCGCATTACTGATGAGATATGTGACTAACCGGCAAGTGATTTGTTTGGGCCGAAAGCAAATTCGGAAATCCAGCTGATACTGGCGCAACCACTGCTGCTACTGTCGCAATCTACTACGTTACGGCTAACTAGGTTTATAAATCTATCGACCGTGCTTGGGACAGTAAGCATTAAGCGACCAATCAGAGGTTGGATTCTCCGTTTCACCAAGGCTTGACATTTTTTAATAGCACAATAATTCGCATAATCGAACAACAATTTTCCAAACGATTGCTGCACGAAAGAAGGAAATTGGTTGAAAACAAACCGATTTGAAAGTATTTAAAAAGGGGCAATTTTCGTCCCCTTCTCGTTGATATATTTTCAGTTTACACCCCTGTGCAGTGTTGCTACATTTTCATCTGTACTGGAAGGGTAAAAGTCTTTTTCATCTGTACTTTTTCTTCCGAAAATCTGTACCAAAATCTGTACCTGTAAAAGTTGTGTTGCATAAAAGCTTAACTTTTTTAACCTTAAAAAAGTTACAGACGTTGCAAGTTTAAATGAATAACTTGGTAGTTGATGATGTTAATACATATTTTTATTGAATTTGGAATTTGTTTTCAACTGTTCCAAGAAGGGAAGCAGGACAACAGCAACGTTTGCATCAAAACACGGGTTGGCCCTTCACATCGTGCTTTTAAGAAATGTTTGGTTTTGTTTTGTTTTCCAAGTGAAAGTACACCGAAAATAAATCAGTTTAATTAATGCCCCCTCTAAAAAATCTGTACCCATCTGTGTCTTTTGACAAAAATCTGTAATCTATACCATACAGAATCTGTACCAGAAAAAACAAAAAAATCTGTACATTTTCAGATAAATCTGTACATGTGGCAACACTGCCCCTGTGTGACAGGCTAAAGCAAATGTAGTTCTACATCGAAAATAAGACTTACAATCACTAATAAACACATTAGAGATTGTAAAAGAAGAGACAATGTTTAGTTTGTATCTAAAATTGCCGAGAAACTTGTTTTATTCCAAATTGGTCGCCAGAAAATGCTCTTAGAGACCAGAACAAACGAACAAAAAAAACGACTGAAGGTTATATTCGGCCAAAACGCTTCACGGGGGGGTTTTGGAACCATGAATAATCAAGATACCAAACGAAGCTTGAATTATTGACAAACATTTAAAAAAAGTGAAAAAAAGTTTTCCTGTAAGAAAAAAAAAAACGCTACAGAAGAAACTGATTACAAACAAAACCACCTTGATAAGTTTCTAATGGTGTAATAAGGTAAAAAAATATACCGACGAATACTCTTCAAAGCAGAAATATTCGAAATTAAATTCAAAAATCCAATCCAAAATTGAAATTGAATTCAATCCAAATCCAATCCGAATGCATTATAAATGCAACAGGGAATTCGAGAAATAGAGAACATGAATGAAAAAACAGTCGAAAAACACTTGTCAAGACCAAAAAACGTAAAAGACGTATATTCTGTATATTAACCTTAAGTCAGAATAGAGTAAATATCTGGGGAAAAGTCGTGTGCCCTCTAGTCGAAAATGCAAAGTTTCATCACGTTCAATTTAGATTTGAGCGTTTTCGGTACGATTTCACTAGTAATTACTGAAGTACAATCATTAGTTGAACAATCAATTCAAAGTTGTTAATCAACGTAACGAGATGAAAAGTACATCGCAGATCAAAAAGCACTTCTGGAAAGGACCTATCGTTTTTATCGTAATTTAACCAACCTTGACCCACTGTAGCGTGATAAGTGCTCCTGTCTGTGACTGCACCGACCTTTTGCAGCTGTTCCCTACCGGTTGCTTTCGGTTGAAGCTGTTGTCGTTTGCCGTAGCTGTGGTCTTGTTATCTTCCAAAGCAGTCCGTTCCGTTCGGTATCTCGTCGTTTGCGGCCCCTGCGTTATCAGCTTGGGCGCGTTAGTACAGCAGCCAGCAGCGACTAAACGGTGGGGATCGGTGTTAAACACAAAGTTCCGCACATCCCCGTCCACCCTCTTACCACACACACGATGGCTTCCGTTTGTGACTCGGTTGTCGTAGCTTTTGCCACTTCACTGCGGTTTGTTTTTTTTTCTCTGCTGGATGTAACAACTGTGGAGTGTTTTTAATAGTTCTTTTTGCGGTATTTGATTGTTTTAAACTTTTCAACTTCCTGCAGCTGTAACGACGCTTGATAGCAGGTGCGAAACTAATTTCCCGTCCTCTGACTTCAAATTAACATGCTAGATCAACAAAACCGGCATGAACCATCGTGCGTTTCCATTGAAGATGAAAATTTGCATCTCGCCATCCACCGTACGGCCCCATGAAATCACCGCTGGAGCGCAACTAAGTTTAACCACACAATGTCGATCGAACAATGGGTAATATAAGTGTCAAGTGGTTCTCTATTATCACGATTCCAATGGGAAAAATGAAGTGTCCCTCGAAATTAGCAATCTTACCGAGTGCGAAAACTCTCGAACCTAGGGCAATTGAAATAAAGACGGAAAAATACACCACTACTGTGCGCAGTGAATTCGCGGTCCGCTCCGAGCGGTACGGCTGTTAAAATTAGACTGGGAAACGTGTAAACAGATGCGTATCACCCCTTGGAGAAAACACACACACACGCACACTTTATTATTATTGACTGGAAATTTATTGATAAATAAATGCTGGTCGTATAAATACATGCACTCAGGGCCAGTGGCACAAAACCGCGGTCGCCGGCCGCAGCACTGCCATCAGGTAGGTTTGTTTAGCCAGGCCACCAGGATAGGACCGCACAACGCAACCGGTGGCGGGTGATGTACCGGGTCAGGAAGAGATGTGAGGCCGGCCACTTTGGTTTTGCGGAGCGCGCGTTGCTTGATTGCGCGCACAGGTGGGTGTCGATTGTGTGGGAGATAAATCGGGTGAAACAGTGATTTTCACAGTCCCCCACCCCCAGGAGGTTGAAACCATTACAGCTGGGAGATTCGTGCGGGTGTGGATGGAGTTTTCCGGACCATTCCTGGTGACGGGCACGATGCTGAATGTTTTTTTTTTTTTTCAATTTTGCTTGTAAATTTTGTGGGCAATGGTCAAATAAGGACTGGAAAATATTGAAACACAACCTTCACGAAAGAAGATTTTTTTTGCTTGCTGCTTTTTAACGACAATTCAACAGGCGAAAACGGAATGTCAATATTTGATCTGTTAGGTATTTGATATTTATACAAACATAAGCAGGCAAACTTACTTAATTCCGCAATCATCAGTTCACGGTTTGGAAAAACCAATAGAAGGAAAATTGTTTACAATGCTGATGATGTTACCGGGCTGGTGTGACAGATTGATCGCCATAACGTAACACCTAAACCAAAGCGAAAACAAAAGCAAGACAAACAATTGAGCAGCTTAAAAACACAATGACTGGCTCTTTCAAAACATTATGTGCAGTAGATTTTTTTTGCTTCCCTTGGGAACTTGTTCAAAATGGTGTGGAAGTAAAATAAAAAGCTCTCTTCTGTGCCGTTGCGGAGTCTATTAGGAAGCTTCACACTCGAAGTCGGTAACAAAAATGATGGTAGCATAACCACAAAGAAATTTCGCTTTGATTTGGTTTCAGATGAGGTGAGTTCAGCGATATGAACCACGCTATCAATATAGAAGGAGGGATGAGATCAGATTCTATTCTTATGGTCGGAAGATGATTTGTATTTTTTTCTTACTCTGCGTTCATTCTCAGGTGTTTTGCTGCGCTTTTCACGCTTGGAAAATAATTTCCGTACAGGCCCAAGCACTAACACCGATTGTTCGTATCATAGGGACACTTTTTTCTGTCAATTAGGTGAGATTAATGGTCTTTTTCTTCAATTCTTTGTGAACGAAAATCAAACTTATCACGAGCTTATGAAGTAACGGAAATTCGAATGATAGTCCATCATCCCTGGGGCAGACAATTTATTAATAAATTATAAAATATCTTATAATTTAAGGGTATCAAATATGCTATGCTATGCTATGCTATAAAATATCTTATAATTTAATTTTTTGCAGCCTAGCTATCAATATAAAGTTCAAGTATAAATTGAAGAAAACACAAATCAATCCACCTAGCGGTGAGACCTATTGTTTTTTAAAATAGATTTACACGAACACTTCAATTAAAAAAATCTCCTTGATAATTTCTGCTGGATTTATTTTTTACTTTAAATAATAAATTTTGGTAGCCAATATGTAAAACATAAAATTCGCAATTAGACGAAAATACATTCACACATACACATGCAAAAAACATGGAAATAAATATGTTTCAATTATATCACTCGATTTTTTTGATCGTGTTTTAATCGAAAAGCACTGTACTCATATACTGCATGCATATGTTAAGATTGTTTATGTCAGCCTTCGCCCTTTCCATCAAATTATCATTTATGTGAATATGAAAATCGCAAACCCAGTTGATCTAATTTATATTATTCCCGAGGTGCATCCGTAGCAAGGCCAAATACCATTCAATATGGGTTTTTGAAACCTGGATGATACCCAGAGGCCAGAATCCAACCTCAAACACCATTGTAAATCCAGATGACTATTTCTGGTTGCCTGAATATTAGACTGGGATACGTTTATATGGGAAAAGGTGATAGTGTTATTTTTTCTGTCCCATGCACTTTTCCTGTTTCATATGGGTCCTATAACAACTGAGTCAATTTTCAGATCGATCGGTGGAACTATATTTTGCGCCCGATTTTAAAAGTTTCCATGGAGTTTTATATGGGAAAATCCACCATTTAAAAACTGAAGTTCTACTAGCATGCTAGCATGCTGCGGCAGTACTGCTGGAAAAATTCAAAATTGAGCCGTTCTTCAGACATTCAATCAGTTTGGGGTTAATAACTTTTTTTACAAACATTGTCGCGCCCTAAAATCTTCAGAAGATTTTTTCCCAGGAAAATTTCTTACAAATATCATGTATCGATATATTTTCAAGAGTCAACTGGACATCTCTGGAGAATAGGTTTTAAAGAAGTGGATTTTCCCATAAAAAATCCTATGGAAACCTTGAAAAACGGGCGCAAAAATATAGTTCCACCGATCGATCTGAAAATTTATACAGTTGTTATAGGACCCATAAGAAACACGAAAAGTGCATGGGAGCTAACATATATTTTATGTCCCACCCTACTGAATATATCCTAAACTGATCAAACATTACCTGACCTTTGTATTTCAATGGCGGAGATGGCGACTTTTAGTTTCTGGAAAACAGCCCTAAGTGGACAAATATCACGCAATATGCTTGAGCTTGATATATCATCTTGTCCAGATGCTTGAGTCCGACCACAGACACCATTTTGAATTTTAAGATGACTGCTTCTGGTTTCTGAAAAGCAGTTAAAAACAGTCAATCAATTTCATACGCCTTGGCTTTCTGTAAAACAGCCTAAAAAGACAAATAAAATCCAATACTGTTTTTTCAGGAAACGGGATGATGCTCGGAGGCCGGTAATCAACTTAAGACTTAATTTTGAAATCCGGAATTGCGACTTTCGGTTTCTAGAAATAGAATACAATTTCCGAAACTGTACCAATGAAATAAAGAAGAAAAACAATGGTAGCAAACTACCATTGTGGTTTAATCCACGTCTGAAAAATTTTAAAAATCGAAAGCAATAGCACTTTATGTACAAAAAAGAATGAAAAGTTGTACTAATTTGCAAAACTACCTACCCAAGTAACAAAACTTGTTATATCAAAGTTTTACAGCGTTATTTTGGCTATATTAAGCATTATAAAACTTTGATAAAACCAATATTGTTACTCGGGTGGACATATGTAGCCAATCAATCCTGCACAGGAAGAGTATAATCGTGAAGCCGAAAATGAAGTCAAATCATGCCCAAAATATATTTTAACTACACAACCACGAAACTGAAAACCAGCAATTTCCCGTCACGAATGCATTTTGATAGAAATGCAGATGAAAACTCATTCGAAATTCGTAATCTTTTTGCAAACTTTTTTTTGGAACTTTATACTACATTCTCCGAGGAAGACCACAACCGTGACTTCTTTGCGTTCATACCAGAAAAATAATCATGTATCTCAATGGTTACCATTGTGAAACATATTGAACGTCCTGTCACGGTCGCCATTTAATGAACTTATAAACTGTTCGTTATTTTATAAACTCTTTAAATGATAAACTCTTGATGCGAAACAACCGGCGGAACTTCGAGAGGTTTTTCTGATAGCGGTGACGGAGTCGACGAAAGTCAACCCGTTCGCAATGATAAAACCTCTTCGTTGTTCGTAGCTATTCCGGTGAGACGAACTGGAGTAGACCAGTCGCTGCGGAATGATTTGATTAATCGTGATTAATCTTCTGCCTTATTAAAAATCAAAACAAACTCTCAAAACCTATTACAGTCACCCCTGGGGTATCCCAGGGTTCACATTTGAGTCCAATTCTTTTCATTTTGTATGTTAATGACATTTCGCTCATACTTAAAAAAAATATGTCAATCTACGCAAACGACATGAAAGTCTTCATGGAAATCAGTAACTCCACTGACGCAGAAGAATTGCAGAAAGAAGTAAGTTTATTCTGTTTATTATTTATTGAATTTATTCTAAAGCCTACTCCAACTCAATGTCAAAAAAGTACCCAAGCAGCGAAATTTGTTTCGATTATGAATTTTGTGCATCACAGCAACAAATTCTAATGCGAAACTAAGTTGCAGCTACATTTCAGTTTCTTATACAATCACAAAAAAAGCGCAGGAGACGGAGCCAACTGCAACATTTACGTTGTTTCAACACAAGTTACAAGAATGAAACAGTAATGTGTATGAACTTATGCGTGGAATTTGATAACAATATGGTAACTGCTGCATGGTCAAATTCTAGCAACGAAGATGTATCGTAGCAGCAACTTGGGCGAGATAGCAATTACATGTATAGCGATTAATCTTTGATTATTTCCAGTAATTTGATGAGGATTCAACTCCAGTTATCAATTTCTATTCAATTTTCACGATTCTACTTTTTACGTCGTTTGCTGCTCATAATTATGCTCATGCTCATTCTCAGTTTTTAATTTTGCTTCTTTAATTCATCAGCACTTCAGCGTGATAGGGAAATACAAATCAATTTATTTCATTTGGTTTTAGAGACCAACATTTTTCTGCCGAATTGTAAAATGGTTTTTGGATGACTTCTAGTCCAAGTATCAGAGACGCGATAAAATGAAAGGTCATTGGTTAGTCACCTGAGCAATGTTATTACTTTCTTTAACATTTTAAACGTAGGTGTAATATTTCCCTCTAGTGTGTTGTGAAGATAATAATATTTGCAAGAAGCGCTGTAAAAAACCTTGGTGTGATGATAAACAGCAACATTGCCGTATTTGAACTGCTCGCCTTGCCTTGAAGACATCAGTATGGATCTCAGCGAAAAGTTACAACGCAGTACATAATCTCATCTCAAAAACAAATGTTAAGCGAACGATCGACCTAAAGTTGCTGTTACATGACTTGAGAACGTGACGGCAACTTTTAGGAGTGTTGTTGTGTGTTTGTTCTGTGTATCTCGCAAGCATCACGTTGGCAACTTATATGCTCCGCCCACTAGGTCTATCCAGTGAAGGTTAGGTTTTCATATGCCGTTTTCACGTTTCAACAACAAATCAAACATCGCGAATTACGTTGTTGGTGTAAAGGTTTTTGAAGCAGCGATGCAACTTTAGTTGTTGTTTGTAGCTTTACAATTTAATCGTAGTAACAAATAATGTTCCTTGTAACCTCAGAATTTCATTAGTACAACAAATGATTACAATTTATCGTTTAATTATGTTTCAATTGTTGCTTGGGTAACGCGATAACATTTAAAGATTGGAACGCGCAAAAATTGGTCGACAAAAAAATCGTTTCTTCCAGTCAAAATTCGTGATACAAAAATCTTCCTATTTTTATTTTGGTAGTTCAACTCACATATTTAGAGTAAAAAATGTTCGTTTATTATTTTGGTTTGCCAAATCCAAACCGCCGTGCCTTCCACTTAACCCCTTCACTAAATTTTGTACAGTGGTCTTATCGACCTTATTCGTCGCCAAACGCCAGATAGATTCATTCTACTGCTCGTTTTCGATGGATTTATTAGTTTTTTTGATATTCCGTTTGACCAAGTCTCAATACTGTTCGATAGGGCGGAAATCTAGGCTGTTGAGAGGGTTGTGGTCTTAGGGTACCGCAACCACGTTGTTCGCATCGTACCACTCGATCGCCTTTTTCCCATAGTGGCAGCTTGCCAAGTCCGAGCAGAACAGCACAGGCCTATTATGTTGCTCTTGTAGTGGTAGCAGCCGATTTTCCAGGCACTCCTGGATGTAGATCTCTTGATTGACGGTTTTGTAGTGATGGAAATGCCGCTTTTTAGACCACACGTGCATATGGCCTGCAGGACGAGGTATTTTTTCGAGAACTTCGATAGTTTGATGGTTTTCAAAATTGAGGCCACCTTTCCTTTTCTTTGTACGGTATAAAATTACTGTCCCGCAAGCTGCTGGAAATCAAGTTTTGTCACCCACGGTCGAACTTTGTAAGCAGATTACAGTTTTCCGGACCAATGCTTTACCGAGGTGTTTTGTTCGCAATCTGGGTTCACGACCTTCAACGTCTTAAACGTCGACAACCCGGCTCGTTTCTTGGCCCGCTGCACATAAATATGGGAGACAATGAGCTTGCCAGTGACGTACCTGATGGGGAGGTTAGGATTCCGCATATAATTCGCATTCATCGTCGCTGCCACGTCTGAATTACGATTGCCGCAGCTTCCAGGTTTCCTGGCGGTCGAAAGATGCTCCCCGAACACTTTTATGTATTTATAATATATACTACGATCGATTTGGCCACATCCAGCAATTTTGCCAATTTGAGGTGCGAGAACGTCGGATTCTCTTGCTGCGCGAGCAAAATTTTGACACGCTGCTCCTCTTGCTTGGACGCCATTTTAAAAACTGGAGAGCAACCGGTGAAAACTCATTTTAGCAACCATTGTATAAACACTCAACTTTCAAATGCAACATCTCGTGGTTTTTTCAATGCATTTTTACCAGAAATATTTGAAGTCGACCAATTTTTGCGCGTTCCAGTCTTTAGTCGAAAAATTGAAATACCATTGTAACATCTCTAGGAAATCAAATGGTACAAAAATGTATGATTATTAGGGACCTAGGATTGATGCTAGACAGCAAGCTAACTTTTGCAGAACACTTTAACTCCATCAGAAGTAAAGCAATGAATATGCAGGGCTGGCTTTTACTAAGTGTACACTATCAAACTGCTTTGTATTATATATGTAAGACCTATAATAAAATATTGTAATCTCATATGCTACCCCTCACGGAAAACGCGTACAATTAGCCCAAAACCAATTCCTTTTAAACGCGCTTCGCAACTTGAACTGGACTGCATTTTCTCTGCCATCGTATGAAGCACTAGATATTTTTCCAGATCGTACAGACTCAGCTGCATTACTATCACTACTCAACTTGTATACACCCTAACGGCATTTTAAAGCAATTAAGCTTTTATCCGAAAAACAGTGCAGAACAAACAATGCAAAAATTGCATGATGCGTCAGTATAATCTCCATTGCTCAAGTGTAACGAAACGTTGGTATATGTTCGTGTTCGTGTGTTCGTGTGTTTGTGTGTTCGTGTGTTCGTATGTTCGTATGTGTGTGTGTGTGTGTGTGTGTGTTTGCGTCTGTGGCTGTTTCCTAGAAACCGGCAGCCGCCATCATGAATTTAACAATATTTCATTGGGATGATTTTCGGCATCTGACTGTCGAGAATACCCATGAAAGATATTAAGAGCCTTAATGTCGAGCTCGTAAACCGTGTATCTTCCATTTCTCGACATTAGAGGTGATTGTGTTCAAGGCTGTGTATTTGTATACGAGCTTGTTATTAGTACCCATAATATTTGTCCATTTTTAGTTAACCAGATCCATCTAAGTGTTTAAGACTTTTCAAATGATGTCTGGGGTAGGATTCTGCTCCTGGGTATTATCCTGGTTCAGAAAATACCGATAGTTGTTGTTTGGCCATTTTACAGTCGAATACACTATAAAAACGTACAGAAAAATATTAATAAATGCAAATAATGCAATTAGACGTTGTACACAAATTACGTAACACATGACACTTATTCTTATTCCGGTAAAAAATGGACAAAAGTTGCCGATTTCCCATGGGTTTATCTTTACACGCACTGACGAAACTGACGCATGCAGCATCAATTATGTTAACCCATGAGTCAGCAGAAAAAATTTGACAGCTTTATCAGTCAAACCTTAACCGTGATGAAGAAAACAGTGAAGCTACTCTGTTCAGAAGTATGCGCGTTCAAAAAACGGTCCCGTCGGACGCCGTCGCGTCGAAAAAGGACATCCTGCGGCAGTTCATTGATACCGGATACGCCCGTTCCGGCATCTACAACATCTTGGCACTATTGGACAACAATCAGAGCATTGAAAGAAAGCTTGGTTCCGAACGGCCGATGACCCTCAGCGACAAGAAGCTCCGAAGGTTGCTGAAGAGAAAGACCGAGGGAAAAGTGGCTACATCACTGCGTGCGCTTGGTCGAGTGGACGGTGCAACCGGCCAAACAGTGAAAAAGTACGTGACGAACATGGACATAAACGTCAGGAATCAGCAGTCCCGTCCACTAGTCTCGGAGCTGCAGGTAATGACGCAGTGGCAGCACCTGACTGAGATGACCAAGTCGAGTTGCCCGACAAATTACGACGTGGTGGTGGTGATGGACGACGAGACTTGTCTCATCCTGAATGGCAACGACTGGCAGGGCACTTCGCATCCCAATCAGAGGAGCATAACTGAAAAATTACAAAATTCTATCAACAGAAGATACAAGTAACATATTTTAACACGATTTTGTATTTTCCAGTATGCTTTTGATAACTGAATAGAATATGAATGAGTTATAACAACAAATCCTGAAATGAAGGTGTTCTGGAACAAGTCTAGCGGATTTTTCGTCTCTATCAAAACTTGCTGTTTCTAACAACGAATGTTATTATGGTGTTCTATATGCTATCATATTTTGTTAGAAAGCTGATACGTAGGTAACAAATTTTGACATGGGTTTGATACTAGTAGAATCAATCTTGTTATAATTTCTGTTATTTTAACATCTAACGGGATCAAATTTAAAACACAACCTGAAATGTTTTACTCGTAACAAACTAACAGCTTCTGTTACACTTTTGTTTTGGCTTTCTGATCGGGATGCTACTTCCCCCACGAAGAAAATGAGCACCGAGATGAAGTTTATTTCACACACCAAGTTCCCCAAAAAGGTGCTGCTGTGGCTGACAATCAGCGAAAAAGGGATGAAGTGCCTGCCGGAAGTTGCGTCGTTCATCTAGAAATACAATAAGGCCGAAGAAGCGGTGTTTTGGCCAAAACTGGTGTCGGCCCACTACTTGCAACGATCGTTGGAAGAGATGGAGCGGCTGAATATCGACGTGGTACCCAAGCTGGTGAACCTGCCCAACGTTCCAAGTTGCGTCCCATCGATGATTTCCGAGCATGCGTAAGATCTACTCCAACAATTTTGTCGCGAAAACTGAAGAGGAATGGATAAATAAAACGAAGAAAGAATTAAAAAACATGCCTACACGCATGTTTTCTTTCGCCATGGCGAATGTTCCGGTTTACTGCAGGAAGGCAAGAGCGTAGAATTTTTTTACGAGTAAGCTAACAATAGTTTCCTGAGAAATTTATTAAACTCAATTATCTGTCTTAGTTATTTTTTACCACCATCCGAAAAAAGTCCATTTTTTACCGCATACGTTTTGTGTGTAACGCTTTACGAAATTTCAAATTTCTTCATTGCATATTTGGTGCAGTCTGTTAAATTACTTTTTCTTATGAAAATTGAAGTTCATGTGCAAATCTATTCCAACAAATAATAGATTTTGTATGATAAAGGCCAGGTCACAACGCTTGGTAAAATATCTCATGTTTTTTAATTCCTATTAGCTGTAAAATTGTGGAAAAAACAAATCAAGCGTCGCGTGTATGGTGTACACATTGCTTAAAGTCGAGTGAAAATTAGAAGGTTGGAATTAAAATAATTATGCAGTGTAAATTGGCAAAAAAGATTTTCATATGAGCTAACTATGCAATTATATGAAATTTGTGCAATTCTATACTGTTGATTTAAACAGGCTTCAAATCGTAGAATTTATTATACATTTGATATTTTCCTAACATACGACACAGAGTTGCCTATGGTCCCAAAAACGTTGTTATTGTTTGTTGCTTTATTTAGGTGTAACAAAACAAAATATAATAACTTTTGTATTTCTTTTAAGTAAACTACACACATTTGTGCGTGGCCCCACCAGCCTTCCTATGATATGTTGATATAAATCGAGTCCACGTAGTAGTTTTTAAAGTTCTTAAAATAATTGAAAATGCTGCCGAGGTCTTAACAGAATGAGAACCATTCCATACGCCATGCAAATGGCAATCTGCAATTAAGGGAAATTAGTTTCCCCCAAAATCATTTGAGTGCAGTAGGTAATTTTTATCTGCCAAAATATTGTGGATAGTGGTAAAACTTAAGTTTATCCACTGTACTACAAAAGGATATTATTTATTCGCATGTTTGGAAATTTGATAGTAATCTACTTATTGAATGATTTATGGTTCCTTAATACTTAATAGACCCAAATAGTTTCAATGAGAAATTTCAAACCAGTTTTAAATTTTCAAACCCGTTTTTCGCGTAACTATGAATTGTGAGTTGTGCAAGTTTTGAACGGAACTGACGATATTCCAATTTTGCGACGGTTTGTTCGTTATTCGTTTTGAGCAATTCTCACTGAAACCGTCCCACTGGTGACATGAGGTCTTTCAAAAATGATATTTTTATGTCTAAATGATTGAAAGTAGTAAAAAAATGAGAAAACCACTTTGGTTAGTTCATATTGATGGACCCCTCGGGCACAAATCGGTTAAACGGTTTTTACAAAAATTGATTTTTGAGCAATTCTTGACCTTTTTATTGATTTATTTCTCTTGAATTTGTCAATGAACCCCCTGCAACCAACACATCGTTTTCAAGAAGAATCATAGAGCTTTCATTTGAAGTAGAAAAAAATTGGCCGCCATCTTGGATCTCGCCGCCATCTTGGATTTCATCAGAAAAATGTGTTTCTGAGCAAGTTCGCAACCACCGATTTTGAATTTGACATCACCATTGGAAAGCTGAGAAAAAATGCTTTAAGATACATTCAAAACATTAGGTGAGCATTGAGTTTACCTTGTCATTCTGGTCACTTTTCAAAATCGACCTTCAAACAGTACAACGCATGACGTGCGGCCAATATCAAATCATGCTGAGCCTGTGGTGTGTGTCTGTGTGTAGTGTATATTTGGGACCATCCATGTTCCACGTAGACAGATTTTTAAAGATTTTGTTACCCTACCCCTTCCCCTCCCCCACAACTTCTCATATAAATTCTCAAAATTTTGTGTGGACCGTGGACATCACACAGACCTCCCTCCCCAAAGTTGTCCACGTGGAATGTGGATGGCCCAAAGCCTGTGTGACTTTGGGTCAGTTCACAAATTACGTAAAGCAAAAAGTCGTATCTTTGATCCCTTTTCACTGCATTCACATTGTTATTTCTTCACTCCCTCGCTCCTCCTTGAGTGTAACGTAATTTGTGATTAAGCTTCTCTACGATATTTCCGCTAGAACATAGTTTGGTTCCCTGTATGGAGGACAGTTTTCGCGTGTTTAGTAATTAAACAAATCAATGTTAGATGTTGTTTTTGCTACTGTTATATACTGTTGGATTTCATGCATTAAACTTTACTATCAACAAACTTAGGTATGGTATACCAAGGTGAATCAAGTATATCCCGAGTAACTTGGAGAAGATTTGCGTATGCCAGCGTAAATAAAGTAAGAGTAGAATCATCACTGTTTTGATACCTAGCAAATTCTTATCAACGAAAAGGGTACGATTGCTACCTTAACGAAATTCAGCCAATTGATTAAGGGCTATTCAAAAATTACGGTGCGTGGGTTCACTTTCTTCCTGTGAACTAGGAATTCTGACTGTCCACATCATACGCACACCACAGGCTCAGTACATTGCGTTGATTTGATATTGGACGCACGTCATGCGTTGTACTGTTTGAAGGTCGATTTTGAAGTGACCAGAATGACAAGATAACCTCAGTGCTCACCTAATGTTTTGAATGTATCTTAAAGCATTTTTTCTCAGCTTTCCAATTGTGATATCAAATTCAAAATCGGTGATTGCGAACTTGCTCAAAAACAAGTTTTTCCGATGAAATCCAAGATGGCGGCGAGATCCAAGATGGCGGCCAATTTTTTTCTACTTCAAATAAAAGCTCTATCATTCCTCTTGAAAACGATGTGTTGGTTGCAGGGGGTTCAATGACAAATTCAAGAGAAATAAATCAAAAAAAAGGGCAAGGATTGCTCAAAAATTAATTTTTGTTAAAACCGCTTAACCGATTTGTGCCCGAGGTGTCCTTCAATATGAACTGACCAAAGTGGTTTTCTCATTGTTTCGCTACTTTCAATCATTTAGACATAAAAATATCCTTTTTAAAGACCTCATGTCACCAGTGGGACGGTTTCAGCGAGAATTGCTCTTTGTGATATTACTGCGAACCAATCACGGGCGCTGAATTTTCTTATTTGATAATAACAGTTCCTAGCAGCGATGAGTACCCCATTTCTGGGTAGTAAACTCAAAATTATTATATAACTCAGATGTGGGAAATTCTTCTGAACTGCTTCAATTGAAAATATGTGGTCGTTCTCAAAAGAACGATTGGTTTTAGTTTTCACAAACGACATGCCTGTATGATGTATGATTTTTTTTATGAGAGTCTAGCGCTGTAGATGACCTACAATTATCAGTACGCGGTCTACCGATTTTTCCTTTGGTCCGTCCACTATGAAAGACTGCGTTTCCAGCACCTAAATCATTCTCCGGATAGACAATGAAAACTAAATTTCTGCATGCTAGCTTTTATATGTGACTACTGAGAGTTTTTCTTTCGGTGGGCGTGCGGTTGTGCACTCGGACGAGCAAAGAACAAGAACAACGAATCGTTTACAAAGCCGAATCGTTCAAGATTAAGTCTTTTTTTCAACTCTGATCGGACGAAATATGCGTACGTCGAAAAAATACGTTAAAATTGAGAAATTGTTCTTAACTATTTCCACAGAGCACATTTAATATACACATTTAATACTAACAAAATCGCGAACCCGAATGCTTTTCTTTCGTGTTGTGTACAAATATAAGAACCAAAATGACAAAGTTATTCGGTAGAGAATTATTTTTATATTTTATGAACATTGGCAGTAGTTTCAATTCTGGAATAATTAGGAATTGTATGCCACTATTTTCAGTCCTTAAGTTTGGTGATCTGACAAAAAATTAAAGCTGCATTCCAAAACTATCTAGAAATGAAACACAATATCGCTCATCGACCGACCGCAAAAATAAGCATGAAGATACTCTGCTAAACAATCACGCGAAACCTCGGCAAGGGTATGGTGTAATTACTTTTCCGGATCCTTTCCTTTGCTCCACTCCCTTTCTACTGCTACTGCTACTCAACCTTCAATAGCTGATCCTTTAATTGATTGTTTTCCGCCTTGAGCATGCAATTTTCCCGTCGAAGTGTCTTCAGATTGCGCTGCAACTCATCAGTCAGCGTCACCATTTCATTCTTCCATCGTTCCTGCAGCTCTCCGTTGCTTTCTAGCAGAAGCTTCAGCTCTTGCTCGCGATTTTGGCTGGTTCTGCGGCAATCGGAGGAAAAAAAATGAAAATAAAGGAATTTATCGAAGCAGCCGAGGTTGAAATTAGATTGCTGTTTTTACAATAACGTAATGGATGATTTTGTTCCACTTTATGGCATTCTCTGATAAATTTTCACCGTTTTTAAAAAAATAAATGAACAGTACTATAGCATTCCTAGGTCACTCCAAACCGCTCATGTGTTCAATACTCACTTGCTGATTGCACGCTCTTTAAGCATTGTTTTGTGAAACGCTTCCATTTTCAGTTCCATTTCAATCTGTAAAAAGAAAATAATTGTATGAATAAATATCTTTCCTACTAATTAGACTACATTCTTTTGAGTAATGATGGTAATGGTTTTCAATGTCGAAAGCGAACGAACAAACAAATAAATACACTTACAATTAATTTAGATGCAGCGTGGAGGTCCGCATCAAGGCTCTGATTTGTCACGATCAGGCCCTTGAATTTCTCCTCCAATGTGGCCGCCCGGGTCTCTGCATGCCGCGTTCGCTGCGTTTGCGTTTCCAACGTTTGCCTCAGTTGTTCTAGCTGTTTTTCGAGGGCACCGATACGACCTTCGTAGCCAACCTTCATCGCATTCATTTCGAGTTCCACCTTGCGGGCAGCTTCCTCCATTACCTGCCCAATGGTGGAAGCTAGAAAATCGCATTCCTCCCGCACACCTTCCTCACGCAGCAACAGCGAATTTTTCTCGTCGATTGCCGAATCGGCAACCAGCAGGGCTTCTTGCACCTTCATTAGTGCCAAATTTTCCCGGCTCATGTGCTGCCGGGCTAGCGCATTGGCTTGATCCAGCAGCGATTCCAGTTCGGCTTTTTCCTGCATGACTCGTTCCAGTTCGGCGGCCTGCTGCGTCTGGGAACCGTGACACTCCTCTACGATGGCCTGCAGGTTTCTATTTTCCGACTGTAGAGCTACTCGACAACGATGAAAACGATGGGCAAGAGAGAAATGATTCCAATTCATTAGTGCATTCCGTTCCCTATTTAGAGTGCTGCTAGGATAGAAGTTAGGAATTCAGACTTCTAATAATGAAGTTCGACTGCGTTTGATTGTGAGAAGTCTAAATTAGCTAGAATGTGCTTCCATTGTACTAGATTAAATACCAGCATAAATTGAGAACTTTTTCACGTTTCATGGATCAACATGAGAAACAGTTAGAAAAGCATTCTACAAACAGTACACAACTTTTAAACACACTAACTAATACACTCTCGAAGCTCGTACCGGTATAATCGCGTTCCAGAGCTTCGAAGCGATCACGCTCGGTAGCGGCGGCTGCCTCTAGGCGTTTGTTTTTCTCGGTTTGCTGATTGAACTTTGAGCGCAGCGTGAGCAGGTTCTGCTCTAGCAGCTGGAGTGCCGCTGTGTATTGCTGCCGCAGGTCTTGTATACTTTTCGGCTGCTTGAGCTGCCGCCGGTACTCGCCTATTTCCACCTCAAGTATTTGGATTGTCTTTTGAGAGCTTTTCCAGAGACTCTCTAATGTGTTTTTCTCCTGCAATGTTCGAAACAAGGTAACCGGGAGAAAATGTGGTTAAATAGCGTAATGCAAACAATTTATTAGGGTGAATGAGACTTATGATTTAATGAAAAAGTATGTTTTACATGTTATGGTAATACGCACAAACGCAAACTTATTGAATGTTCATGTTCAGTAATTTCATACATCCTATTTATTTGTTACGATAATGCTTAAAATCGGTATAGTTGATCTTTAGCCCTCTAGTGCCCAGTGCCGCCTCTAAACGGTCTTCAATTATACCTCTAAAGAACATAAAAAATGTTTATAAAGTTTCATTGTGATTTTTTCGAAGTCCGTCTGAAATTTAACTTCGGCACTGGAGGATTAAGGGAAATTTTTGACCCATTCATTCGTTTGGTCCTTGGCGTGAATTCTAACAGAAGTAGGGTCGCCCAAAAATCGACTTTTTCAAAGTCTACAATTTTTAAATTTCGTAACATTTGGGCCGTTTAACCGATTTGGAATCTTTTGGTGTCAAATTGAAGGTAACCTAGGTACTAGGCACTAGTACGCCTTTGAAGTAAAAAATACCACGATACAAGGGGTGTTTTGCTTTTTTCTACATTAAATATCAAGTTTATAAGATAGTTTTTTTTTAAATTTCGAGTATCTACCATAGTGACCATGCGTCTCCATTGGAAAAAGCTCCCTCAATGCAAATAGTAGAAGGGTGGTATCCAAGACAAGACCGCAAAGTTGACGTAGGACTACTATAGTTTTATATTTCCCTTTGAGGCTCTGTTTGATTTGAGCTCGTTTGACTTCTGGCACGGTTCGATTTTGGCACACATGTGCCAAAACCGAGCGATTTTGTTTAATCACATTTCTTAGCTTTCTTGATTATTTAAATCAATTTAAGCTTAACATCCTTAAAAAGAGGGGTGTTATGGTTTTTTATGTTGCCGAAGCGGATGACCGGAATCGGTAAAACGGTTCCTAGGATATGACCTAGGATATAAGCAGTACTAATTCATTAAATTTAAATTGATTAAATTAAATTAAACAATATTTATTTGTCTTGTGAACGATGGCTCATTATCCGATCATCAAGCGGCAGAGACGTCACATAAAAAAAATTTCCTGCAGTTACAAGTTCGTGTAAAAAATAATAATGAAAAATTACATAAAATAATACTAAAATGTATATTCACAGAAAATTAAAAAAGGGCATGAGAAATACAGAGTGTAGAGTTCAAAAATAAACAACGCATTTTATCTGTACAATGAACCTAATTTATATACCCTGCTATCTGCCTCTACCAACACGTACAGAATTTTGTTGTTCCCGGAGGCAGAATGTATTTTGTGGCATCCGAATAATCATATTGAATTCTGATATTTGCTACACTACGAAACAAGAAGAAGAAGAAGAAGAAGACAATTCAAACGGCAATTCGATTGTGTTCCAGGTCACAAAACGATACCTACGCGTTAACCCAACACGCCCCACTGTGCGTCGACAGCGGCAATGTAGTCTTCACTTGGCTTGGCTGCACACAAATGAATATCGAGTTCTACTGCACTGATAGACGACGAATGACCAGCGCTCTGTTCATACATTGCTCGGTGCAGTACTATTGCTTGTGCCAGCATGTTTTCCTTCAAGACATCAGTTTCAATAGCATTCTAACAGCAGAACGTAAAACTGTTTGATAGTGGAGGTGGTTACGAACTTTCCGAAAAAGCTTCACTTTCAAGACATCAAAATAGTCTAGGCTCATGGAAGCGAACATTAGTTGACCTATTGGGACGGGGAGATTCTGTCAATTTTTTTTTTGTCAGTGCTATACAGGATATCACAGAAGGCAGTTGGTGTCTACTAATGAAGTCTGTGCCAGGAGTGCTCGCATGTGGTTGGTACATTGTTCGTGAAAACTCGACCTTGAAACTTTTATGAAATATTCACTGTTTAACAATGAAATGATAATGATAACTGAGGAATCACAAAATTGTTCATCATTTTATCAATCCAACGACATATCGATTATTGTAATCCATCATGTGGTTACATCAGTATTACCGTTTGAAATCTTTCATTCCAACGTTACACCTTGGTTTTAGTTTCCGCAGAATGTATCTCAATAAAGTGCGGTTAGACGTAGTCCTACGTCAAAATATCAAGCGATACTCACCAAAACGACAAAACGCGATTTGTGTCATGATTTTCGCATAGTTAGGTATTGTTATTTAGTGTGCAGTTTGGTATTTTTTACTTGAAAGGTGCACTGATTACCTTCTTTTTGACACCAATCACAATCATAATCGTTTAAACGGCTCATGAGTTTGACAATTGCAGATTTCGGAAAAAATCGATGTTCTTGGGCGCAATATTCCAGAAAGTATCATCCTAGAGGTTAAACAAAAAAATAAGTATACATTTTTTTTTCAATATAGACCAACTATAGCGGTTTCGAGCCGGATCGGAACTTCGAACGTCAAATTTCGAAGTCAAAAACTGGTGATGTTGAGAGCACGTTGCATACGTAGTTAGAACATATGTAAAATTATATATGAAAATTTTAGGAATTAAAGGTCCCAAAACCAAATAAAATTAAATTTGTGCGATTTAAAAACGTTGGGATATTTAAGTGTTTGTATGACCTTATGATTCTAGAATTCAGGACCTCAGGACATCGTGATTGTATGATTTTGGGATATTTGGATTACAGGGTTTAAAAATTCTAAAATTTATTTTTTTATTGGAAATTTTTCGTCGGTCTAGCACATCTCCTGCCATATACCAATCACCGACGTCCGGGGAAGTGATTCAAGGAATCCAGATTTTTTTAAAAAATTGAGTTTTACGGTGTTTAGGATTTAAAGATCGTAGGATTGTATGGTTCTAATATTTGAAGATCTAAGGCTATTAGTGCGTTAAAAGATTTTGAGATTTTTATATTCTATTATTCCAAAATTTGAAGAATTTAGAATTTTGAAATTTATGGATTGAAGGATTTTAGTGTTACGAATTCAATATTTATTTCACCAGAATTTCCAAGTTCTGGGTTTGTAGGATTTTGAGATATTTTGGTTTAAGGATTTTAATATTTGAGGATTACACGATCAACGCGTTGAAAATTTAACGATTCAATAATTAAAGAATTTAAAATCTTAAAAATTCCCAAATTTGGAGACTCAGAGATTACGGGATACTATGCTACTATTAACTCTAAAGAACTAAAACTGGAAGACTCAAAGACTAAAAATCCTGAGAATAAAAAAATTGGGATTTACGCACTTAAGGATTTAGGTGTTCCAGGATAAAGGAATAATAATTTATGAATCTAAAGATTAAAGGATTTAAGAATTTAGAGATTTAGAGATTAAGGGATTAATCGTTTCATGAATTTAAGGATTTAGGATTCAATTATTTAGCTTGAAGATTGGAAGATTTAAGAAATTGGGGATTTTAAGATTCAAGGATTAAAGGATTGAGGGATTTGAGGATTTCAGAATTTTTTTTTTGAGATTTATGGATTCAGGAATTTAAGGATTTAAAGATTTAAGGATTTCAGGATTTTTGGAATTCGAGGATTTAATTGATTGGAATTTAAGGATTGTTGTATTTAGGGATTCAAGAATAAAAAATTTTGTGGACTTCACGATTCAAGGATTTGAACACTTAAGAGATTGAGGGTTTGAGGATCTGAAGATTTTGGGAATTTGAGGATATGAGGATTTAAGGATCTAAGGATCTAAGGATCCAAGGATCTAAGGATTTATGGATTTAAGGATTTAAGGATTTAAGGATTTAAGGATTTAAGGATTTAAGGATTTAAGGATTTAAGGATTTAAGGATTTAAGGATTTAAGGATTTAAGGATTTAAGGATTTAAGGATTTAAGGATTTAAGGATTTAAGGATTTATGGATTTAAGGATTTAAGGATTTAAGGATTTAAGGATTTAAGGATTTAAGGATTTAAGGATTTAAGGATTTAAGGATTTAAGGATTTAAGGATTTAAGGATTTAAGGATTTAAGGATTTAAGGATTTAAGGATTTAAGGATTTAAGGATTTAAGGATTTAAGGATTTAAGGATTTAAGGATTTAAGGATTTAAGAAAAGAATTGTTTTAGTGATTTGAAAGTTTTGAAATTTGAGGATTTAGGGTTTGATATATTCAAGGATACAGGAATAGATATGCGAAGATTTGGGGTTTAGCCATTTAAGGATATGAGAGCTTAAGGATTTGTGTATTTAAGGACTTATGTATTTAAAGATTCAAGGATTTATGGTTTTTGAAATTTATAGATATAATAATCAGCGGATTTGAAGATATAAGGATTCATGAATTTAAGCATTTAAGTATTCTAGGTTTTAAAAGTTTCTGGATTTAAGGATTCTATAATATCAGTGTTTAGGGATTAAGGTTATCAAAGATTTACGGATTAAAAGAATCAAGGATTATAAGATATACGGATATAAGGCTTCAGTGATTTGAAGACATTAGGATTTGTGAGTATAAAAATTTTTGTATAGAGGTAGTTAAGATTTAATTCAAAGATATAAGGATCTCAGTATTGGATGGTTAAACGAGTTTCCTTATCAGTAGAAGTTAAATGTTTTTAATTTTTTTCGAAGTAATTGAAGTGACAAATTTATTCAAAGTACGGTTTGGATCTGAAGAAAATATTAAAAAGAAAAAACAAAGCGAATTAACAATACTTTTGCCAGCTCGAAAAAAATTTAAAAAAAACTCTTTGAAGCAACTCATGAGAAGACTATTTTTAATATTTCGAGAGCTTGAGCGTTTGATTTATTAGAAATTTAAGGATTCAAAGGAATCACGAACATAGGTAGGTATTTTACGACTTTGGGATTCATTGATTCTATGATTTTAGGATTTAGAAGTTCAAGAGTTTTGAGATTTTAATATACATATTAAATGTTCATGTCTGTGGTGTTTCATAAAATTTAGTAGTTCAGAATTTTTCCTTATAAGGATTTCAGGACTTCACCTCATTTTACCTCGAACTCATCATACAATCATCATATTATCATCATACTCAGCACAAACTGTATTGCATATTAAAGATTGATCTATTCTTTAACCGCATTCAACAGTTTTATTTTTCAAAATTCTATGTAGGATGAGGAACGGTTTAATCAGTGTCGTTTCTTTCAATCAGTCAAAGGAAACGGCACACAAACTTTTGACGGAAACGAAAACTTTGATTACACAGTGCAACAAAAATTTAATTTTTTCTGTCTTGGCTTCTATGCATGATTTTTTCATGTATTTTGACGCAAAAACAAATGTCCCCGAGTTTGAACACATTTCATCTTAAGGTGCAACAGTGGCACCATTTTCAATTTTTGAGAAATCAAAATTCTAAGAGTTTGTCCACATATTAGCATTTCCTATGAGCATTAATGGAAATTCGCTAATATCTAAAAGTGGTAGTCAAATTTTGTTTTATATTGAGTAAAAAAGTCTCAGGAATCGATTTGTAGGTGTCTGATCCACGTAAAATGTCAGTAACATGTCAATTTCGCCCCGATTACCCTACAATAGAATAATAGGTTTATTTCGACGTTAGATTAACTTATTTGAAATCTGTTGAATGTAATATCAAGAGTGTAAGAGAAACTCAAAGACCCAATCGTGGAATCCTAAACACACTAAAGTTCTTTTTTACGCGGAGAATATGTAGCGCGTAAATAATTCGCGTAAAAACAATGCGCAAGTTCTGGAATCCGCGTAAATTCCGAAATACGTGTGAAAAAACATCATTTACTAAAAGTTTTTAATCATTTCTGCTAAATACCCTCGAAAAGAAGTGTAACTTTTACCTGCGAATCAAGGTGAATATCAAGGAAGGAGACGCGTAAAACAAAAAAACGAACGTTAGCATGTCAGAATTTTGGAAGACATTTAACATTTTGGGCTCATTGGATTCAATGATTTTAGAATTTCGGGATTCCAGAGATCCAGAACTTGAAGATTTTATCAAGATTTTAGAATTTAATAATTTCTTTAGTTTAAAATTTTCGCAATTTGAACTTTTGATTTTAAGGGCCTTAGGATATCACGGTTTTAGGATTTTATAATTTTTGAGTTCGAGTGTATGGGAGTTGCGAACTATAGGATTCAGGGGTTTAGGATTTTGGGATTTTTGCGTTTTAGAATTTGAAGTATTATCCCCTCCTAAGATTTTTGGATTTTGAGATTGAAGGATTTAAGGATGTTATAATTTTTTAGATTTAATTATTTTGGGAGCTTAGAATTTTAGATTGTGTATATATTTTCAACAGATTCTGTAAATAAATATTTAGTTCAAAATTATTTACCTCCCAAACTATATCCAGTTGATTCTTCAGGTTATTGATCACTTCGTTCGACAAATGTTTAAACTGTTTTTGACTGTTTGGCCTGCCATCTTCTTTGCTTTTTGTCGTTTCTGTTACAATATTATTTCCCAGTTCTCGCTGTAACAACTTTTTCAGATCGGCTCTGATGGTTTCGTGTTCTTGTTTATAAAACTGGATCTCTTGCTGAATGCTTAGATACAGATCATCAATAGTTCGGATTGATTCTTTGCCCTCCTGCGTCTTTCTGCTGCTCACTTGTGGATTTTCATCTTTGTACATTTGCTGTCCTAACATATCACCTCGCACTAGTTTGACTGCAGTCGCTCCCAAAAATGTCACTTAATCGCTATCCTTATAAATATGATTTGCATTATGTTGCATTCATGTATACAAAAAAGATCATTATATTTGTTTACGTGCGAACGAATGCCATAGCAACAATAACGACCGCACAAAACAAACGGCGTGTATAGTAACCAATGGCAACCGGTACAGGCTAGTTGCTTGGCGGACAGGACCTGCGCGTACGGCCTGATTGACAGCTGGTTGCCATCGTCTGTCAAACGAATAACAAGAAGCGTGAATAACCTGCCTGTAGCAAGTTGTTAAGGGATTTGTCATAAACGATTGTTTTTCACTGGCTCTTGAAGAGAAGTCTGTTTTCCACTGTCTGCACATAGAAAAGCAAGTGAAATTTAGTGGTGAGTGATGCCAATTTTCACGAAAAAGTTTTCACCTAAGGTTGTGCCTCCACGAACGCAGCGCCTTAACATCGGTTGTCCACCGCCGCAAGAGGATTTGGATGATTTCCGAACCATTCGTTTGAATCTGGTCGATAAGCAGCTGTGCTTTGTGGATGGCGTGTGGATGAGTGCGGTTAAGGCGACGACAGGTGGCACTGCGGGGACGGCCGGAAGCGGTACCGCAATCGATGAGCTGCTCAAGATGAAGCGGCGAATCAAAACTTTGGAGCAGGAAAACAATCTTTATCAGGTGAAGCTGGATGTATTGTTGGACCTGCTGACGGAGAACGTAATTGAATTGAACTCGATAAAAGACCAATAAGAGAAAAGCAAGGTTCGGTCAGTGGGGAAAGCTCAAGCCCACCGGATGTTTGTATCATGTTGAGATTGGTGAAGTTTGGCGCTACATGGGGGGACGATTGTGTTGTGTTCCGACAATCGAACTCAATTAAGGGAGTAATTAGATTGGTCGGATCAGCGGAACAAATCGGCTTGCGAAAGCTCCCGCAAATTGTGTTCTAGTGAATATCAATCAGATTGTGTGATGTTTTATTTTGGGAATGACTTGGGGTGATCACATTATCGTGGCGGGTTAAGCTATAAAATAATAGTCAAAATAGAAATATAGAGTGTTAAAATAAAAATTAAATCCCTTCAGGACGCATTAAAAAAGAAGAAGCATAAAGAAGAGAAAAAAGCTTTCAGGTTAGAAACGTTCAGAGATTTGTTTGACTAACAGCATCGAAAAAATATTTTCACTTTTAGTAATTTTGGTGACATACTGTTGATTTCAACCGTTCAGTCTTTATTCCAACAAATGTAAGGGAAGGCTGTTTTAATTGTAAAACGAGAATTATTATTATAATCAAATAAAATCACATTACCTGCCAAACGCGTTTCCATGAAGGCTGAAATATACTCATCCGGTAAATCCCTTTTATGCTAATTGGCATATGGCATTTCATACAGCAAACCGGCTTTTCTCTATCACTTGCTGCATCGAAAGTCACATCAAGCTAGATATTCCAATCAGACCGTGGACCGCTCACTTCCGGTCCGATAGGGAAGCATGTTCCTGCTGTTGATTGCTGGTTGTTCCGACCAAACTCCCACTTTCCCTTCTAGCCGAGTCGGTTTGGTTGAACTGGATGAACAGGTAAAATAGGCCATCGAACCACAGCCCGCTGGCGAGACATCTCGTTACGGAGCATTAGCCCTGTTGGCGATACTGCCACCCTCAGTTGCCGATTGGTTTGCGGGACGATGTGTGCAAACTAGAAACACAGCTTGCTCTAGCCTACGACATACTCATTCGAAGGTGAGATTGGCATTTGGTTACTGGTGCTGCATGGCTTCGGATTGGAAATTGGGGGCATCCTCGTGAGTGGCAGCATAAAACGGACGATTGAACTGGTAAATTTCTGCAACAGGACGCAGGAACAGCAGTGATTGCGGGCTTCGGTGGGAAACCTTATTAGGTGAAACTTTATGTTCATTCGAATTGAACAGAATGTGTGAAATATGTAGGATAAATTTTCACCAGAAATAAACACCTCTGATACTTTTGCAGGGCTGCATCAAGGCTAGTACTAGAGCTCAAGTCTACTCGAGCCGCACATTAAACCATAACGGGTGTAGCAAAACAGAACGAAGAAAACAAGAGAGATATTATCGTACCTCTTCACAACTGCAATGGCGTAAGGATTTCCGAGTAAGTTATTTACCACACATTGCAATCGACAGGTATTTCTAGCTTCGTGCGAAACTCAAGAGCTCGAAAACGTGTGCACCAGCGTAGAAACGATGCTTCGAAGCTAACTAAGCAGAGAGTGAAAGAAATGAAGCATAGTAAGTACTTTCATGCATCGCCTGCATAGTCGTGCTGAAGTTTTGCAATATTTGCATTATGCTGAGAGGGTAGTTGAATATCTCGTATGTATAGCAGTATGTATGCATACCTAACACGGCACCATGAAGCTGTTGGGACTAATGGTGCTGGCGTTGTTATGTCAGGTAATAATGGCTATTGAACCCGAGAAGCATTTAAAGTCCACTTGGAAGCTACATAAAGCGGTTATCCAAGAACTTCTCAGGAGCTCTTGATAGCTACCAACAATGAGGATGTAAGCAAACATTTTCAAAGTAAACACGATGCCAGATATCGTTCCCTGATGGCGTTCGAGCCGACACACCAGGACTGTGATCAGGTTGTCAGTTATCACCTTAAACAACACATGCATATTCTGGCAGGCAAAACAACTGTTTGAATTTAAGTCAACAGAAGAAAACGCATCGAATATCAGAACTGAATGTTATTATCATAAAATAATTGATGATGATTCAAATGAGATCAAAATGATATATCTCTTGTTTCATGTTTATTTAGGCTTTCCGGAATTATTTCGAATTTTTGGATCTCTGCTTTAAACTTTTCCGATGTTTCAAAATTCAAAATTGAGTAATTCCTATTTTTTAAGGGGGGTTGCTTTTGCAATAACCAGGTATTAGTGAATAATAACTTTGTGTGTCCTATGATTAATGGTGACTACTCCACACTGTTAAAAGTTATTAGGATTTCTTTGCATATATCATTGTTGGGATTCAAAGCTACTTGTATTAATGAACTCGGCATGAATTCTAGTTTATTGGCAACATATAAACCTAAAAAAGTAAGATGTCAGAAAAAGCTCTACACGTTGTCAAAATGTACATACATTATGACACATACCACTAAAACCCGAAACATTTCCGGTGTCCGTAGGTCACGTCAAATTCTCAAGTAATACTGGAAACTAGGAAGGTTTTCCAGTAAAATGAAACCCGTTTCGTCAGAACTGATTCAGCTTTCGTGAAGCTCTGGTCTTTTAAAAATTGACAAAATTCTGCAAGTCTCAATCACTTTGTCTACCCCCTGATTGCTGCGGCATTGAATAAAATTTTAAGCTCAGTTTGAAATTCGTTTCCCAAAGTTTCAATAAATTTCGTCTCGAGATGTGAAAGAGCATCATATTTGATTCGGCGATGGATTATAACTGCAACTCTGATTCTCGCGAGTCTGTGAACCAAGTTTTAATTTGATTTTTGGTATAAGAAAAGTTTCAATAATAATTGAAATGTGCACATTGTTTTCTGTTGAAAATTAAAAAGCTGATTTTAATTGGCTTTCAATGAGCGAGCATTCCAATTTAAAATTTTAATTGGATTATTTACAATCATTGTTGAGTTTTAAATTTGAAACGATATGAAGGGCAAAATTTGTTACAATTTGAACTGCTTCAAACCTGGAGTTCGTCTGAAACATGACGTTCATAAGATCGAACATTGCCTGTTACAGAAAAAAAGTATATTTGCCGTAATGGGTCTTGGGACCCATAGCCAGTTGATATTAGAAAATATATTCGAAGTAGCAATGCTGCTTGAGTTTATAGCTGTATTTTTGTTTGTCACTGATTTATGTTAACACAAAGCATTTTTTCGAACCATCTAGATTAAGTACGTCGTAACAAATTGGATGGTGTACTCGGACCTTTTGGTGCATATATTTTGACAATAACGATCTCCTTCTAAACCTAAACTTCCCCTCTCATGGTTACGCCACTGGGGATTATCATTCAAAGGAATATTAATCTTACAACTAACTGAGTTGCTAATTTATTGATTGTGAAAAGTAATCGTCCTAGCGATTGTTTGGTTTTTATTTATTTTTTTTTTGCTTTTCTCAGCTTTTGCAGGATGGCAACATAGAGGTGATACTCGTATTCGAGTGCCCCTCATTGTATTTTCTGTCACAGCGTGACAAACATATGAGCATGTTTTGAAAGAGTGACGTGTTTGCTGTTTATTAAGAATAAATACAGTCAGTTTTCAGTTCTACACTCAATAAAATTGCAATGGATTTAAATAGAGAACAAATAATGGTCTTACACCTGCAAAGATTGACTAACATCGAGATCAGGAGGAAGCTGTCACATCTGAATATAAGCAGCTCATTCGTCTATCATCAAACGTTTCAAGTTTTAAGAAGCAGAAAATTCACGGATTAACTCGTGAAAATATTGCCGGCAGGGTTGCTAGATCTCGGTTACTGCAAGTTGTTTACTCGAACAATCAAAATGATCGTGTTTATGGAGCATGTCTTCGTGATATACCTGCCCATTAAAGAACAGTTGAGCGATATCAAAATGCGTCAGCTGTGATGGTTCGGGGAGGTATAACGACCTCAACTAAGTTCATTGTAATTTTACTACTTACAGATGTTATTAAAATCGATTCCAAAGGGAAATAAAAACTGGTTTGAGTTTTATGACATAAATAAAGTGCATCACTTTCACGTTACCACCCTGTAGTTTACTTTTTGCATATCATTATAAATTTTCTTGAACAGATTTCTAGAAAGTTTTTCATTACAACTCAAGGTTTGTGATCCACAATGCTTTAAGTAAAGCTTATACCAGAAAACAAATATATTCCAACTACATATTGTATAACTATTGTTATATATACAAGCAAAGAGCTGTCTAGAGGTGGGAGAAAAGGTTCACTACAATGAACGAATCAGAGTGGTTATGCTCGCAAAGGGGAACTAGTTCTTTTCAACAGCTCACTTGCTCTTTTCGTTCTATGTACATAGTTTTGTTCGATCAGATTACTGTATTTCTAGACACCGTAACCGAGAGCTTTGTGAAAGCTTTACATCCTTTCTACCGAGCGCAAGGCTACAATAGATCTCCCAGCAACCAGCTATTATCGGCTGTCTGCTCTGCTATGTATAACCCATACACCAGCCGCGAGGACAAACAAAAAATTAACTTGCCACAACGCACACGAATGAATTGCAAAATTAGAACCAAAAGAGTTAAAGAACTGGTTCACTGATCTTCAGAATCTATCCAGCTTTCTACGAGCGGTAATGGCGGATAGTGCACGCAGCCCATTTTGACGTTTTCTGTAGGCCAAGGACTCGCCCAGACGGTCTCGAGGTATGACGCTGGCCTAACAAG
Organism: Wyeomyia smithii; assembly: GCF_029784165.1. NCBI lineage: Eukaryota > Metazoa > Arthropoda > Insecta > Diptera > Culicidae > Wyeomyia > Wyeomyia smithii. The sequence goes on from NC_073694.1 coordinate 163,970,992, forward strand.
CCAGTTGTCGTGAGTTCGAGTCTCGACTTGGGAAGGACTGTAAGTGTCAGTAGGACCGCTAGCCCCGCAATTGTCCTGTACACTAAACAGTTGGCTGCGAAGTCTGTGTATAAATAAACAGAACGTCGAATTCCGAATCGGAATGTAGCACCAAGGCTTTGCTTTTTGTAGGTCAAGGAATTTTCAATCGCAGTAACGGAGTAGAAAATATAACAACGTCGTAACGTAGTATAGCAATTTCAACAAACAATAGGCGTTTTGTTATTAAAATTTCGTCGTGCGCATGCGCGGATTATAATAAACAAAACTGTTTATTAAAGTTGCTATGCTACGTTGCAAAATTTTTATGTTTTTCACTCAGTTACTCCGATTGAAAATTACTCGACCTACAGAAAACGTTAAAATGGGCTGCGTGCACTGCCCGCCATTACAGAAAATCCGCTCGTGAGCTTATCAAAAGAGCGAGTTCTTAAAAGGAACGAACTCTTTTAATCTCTCTAAGAAGTACTGGTCATTCCGATGAACTGGTTCTTTTGATCAGCGCGCAAACAATTCGCTCGCGATCGGTTTTTTCTAAGAACTGCCTTTTCTGATCAGCTCGCGAGTGAATTTCCTCCATCTATATAGATTCAAAAAATCAGTGAACCAATTCTTTCGCTCTTTTCGTTCCACTTTTGCCATCTGTTCATGTGCCTTCTCGGCCTTAGTCAGCCCCTGGTCTGTTATGAATAGTGTGTAACCCGAATAATCCCAGTATTCTTCGTGAATATTTTATTTTTTTTTTCAAATTTGAATAGCTTCTGCGTCCACGTATTCAGCTGAACTAACTAGTTTTGATTTCGCGGCATCTATTGGTGTTCAAAACAGTGCCAAAAGATAGAAATGTCATTGTCAAATTTCATTTAAAATCAATGATTAAATGTTAATTTTTTACTTGCTCTCATGGCTGATGGAAGGATTATGCATAGCAGAGTAGATAGCCAGTGGCAGTTGATTTCTGGGAGTTCTATTGCCGCTTCGCGCGTGGCTTTGCGCTTGGTCAGAGGGGTGTATAGCTTTCACATGGCTCTCGCTTGCGGTGTCTGATCAACAAAATGAGCTATCAGTTTTTTGCTCGAAGTAATGAGTGATCACTCATTCACTTTGAAGAACCAGCTCTTTAGATCAGTTCGTGAGCGGATTGCCCACTTCAAGAGCCGTCATCTCTCTTACAAACCAACACAAAATGATTTAAAGCACGGTAAGATACTAACCATTTGAGATTTTTTGGAATATGTTGTTAATTTTATTATAATATCGGAATAGGAATATCTTTCCCATGATACAAAATATACCGAATAAAGCCCTGTTTTGGAGCTGAGAGCCCTAATGACCTAAAATTATAACATTTAACGTTTAATTTAGTGCGCATTGATCACTCGAAGAAGAACTATCACTGCGGTTTTATTTCTCTACTCCGAGTCCAATTCCATCCCAAGGCGAAAGGCCGGTCGTGTGGGATTTACAGATCCATCTCCTTGGTCAGAACAGTTCCTTTGGACCAGTTAGTGCCCGCTGAAGACGGGAGTAAAAACCTTCACAACGATTGGGATTTTGGGTGGGAATCATTGGCAGAGACCGCGTGTCGTTAAGCAATCCTTCATTAATCGGCAGTTAATGTTACAATAGATTAACAGAATTAACAGATGGTTTTCAACGAAGATCAATCCCTACAATTTCTAGCATAATTGAAGCATTTTTAATGTCCAGTTCCTAAGTAGCGTGACAGGAATAACAAAAAATCATAACTTTTGAACCAGTCGATCGATTTTCGATCTCTTTGGATCAAATTAAAGGTAAATATTGCTAGTTTTGAGTAAAAATACCGAGAAATCGAATCTGTGTGCTTAAAAATGCAAAAATAATTAAAGTTCGACTGAAAGGTTTATAAGGTAACACAGTTGAAATATTTTTTATTGCAAAATTCAATTTTAATGTTCAACATATTTACCTTCGAGGTCGATACAGCGATTATAGCGATCTTGCAACTTTTCGATACCATTTTTATAGTACTCTTTCGGCTTCATTATCGGTCTTAAATTTCTTACCAGCGAGCATTCTCTTCAGGTCTGCGAACAAAAAGTAGCCGTTGGGGGCTAGATTTGAAGAATACGGTGGATGCGGAAGCAATTCGAAACCCATTCCATGCAATTTTGTCATCATGGACTCGTTGTTGTTTTTGATCGATTGTCGCGCGACACACAGCTTTCGCATTCCTAAATATTCATGCCCGATATGTCCAACACACTCTTTCGATATCTTCAGAGTCTCAGCTATCTCCTCCAGCTTCACTTTACGCTCATTTAAATTTTTTTTGTGTTTTTTTTTATTCTTTCTGGAGTAACAGCCTTTTTTGGACGTCCATTGCGTTCATGTTCAGCATCAACTGTGCTCTCACGACCAGTTCGAAATTGACGAAACCAATATTCCACAGCTGCAATAGCTGGAGCAGAGTCTGGATAACGCTTGTCAAGCCGTGCTTTGGTTTCCACTGTATTTTTTTCCATCAAAAAGTAATGTTTTATTAAAACAGGAAATTCGGCTGTAATTCAGGAACCAATTGACCGATTGCAGTAAAATTTTAACACATATCCTTTAAAAGATGGTACTTTGTGATAGTCAAGTAGATATTTGCAAGAGGCACCATCTAGACGTCAACTTTATAAACTTTTCTGCCGAACTGTTAAGTTATTATAATTTTTGACATGTTTTCACATTGGTTTTATCCAAATATATAAAATACAGTGCTTTTTCGCTTTTATCAACAGTCGTTTTTATCACGCTCGATTTTCTCACGGTTTTTTTCGTTTTTATCACGCTTTTTAAAAAGAAACTTTGAAATCAAGAATAATGTACTTTAAGTTGTAGAAAATGCATTCGAAACATCTTTTTCACTTGTGCCTTGTGTCCTTGCATGTGTATAGTTTTATGAACTCAATTTATTTGATCAATTTTCTGAGGCAACCAAGTGTCATATCTGTTACAAATAATTTGTGTTATAATTTTGAAAAAACCTAAATTAATCCACCTAGCGGTCAGACCCAGCCTTTCTCATTCATTTTATTTGTAAAAATAGATTTACATGAACCCTTCAATCCAATAAATGTATATTCACTCTTTAGGTTCTGAAATATTGATGTTGTAATCTATACATATAAAATTGTAGTTCGGTCTGTCTGTTTGATCCATATAGGCTCGAAAACTACCGAACCGATCGACGTGAAAATTTGTATGTAGGGGTTTTTGGTTCCGATAAAGGTTCCTATGATAGTTTGAGGCCCCTCCCTCTTCTGGAAAGAAGGGGTCCAATACAAATGAAACATAAATTTCTGCACAACTCAAGAACAAACCAAGCAAATGAAACCGAATTTGGCATGTGGATGTTTTAAAGGGTAACAAATATGTCCATAATGGTTCGACGCCCCTCGCTCTTCTGGAAGCACATGTTTCTGCACAAATTTCTGCATATCTCGCGAACTAGCCAACAAAATGAAACCCTATTTTAGTGGTAACAAATATGTTCCATAATCGACCTCAGGCAACATTTTGGATTGTAAGATGGCAACTTCCGGTTTCTGGAAAACAGCCAAATATAATAATATCCGGATAAAGAATGATACACAGGAGCTAAAATGGACCACAGATACCATTTTGAATTCTAAGAAGGCGACATCCGATTTCGGAAACACAGCGGCAAACGACCAAATACCACCCAGTATGGGTATTTTCGGAATCGTAATGATGCACTGGAGCCACAAATCAACTTCAGACACCATTATGAATTGTAGGATGGCAAATTGTGGTTTCTGTGAGTATCTCCGGATCTAGAATGATACACAGCAGCTGAAATCGACCGCAGACCTCATTTTGGATTCTAGGTTGGCGACTTCCGGTTCCTGGGAAACAGACGAAAATGATCCAATTACACCCAATATGGGTGTTTCTTCAACCAGAATGACGCTCAGAGGCCAGAAATTTTTTTAAATACCATTTTAAATCCAAGATGGCGACTACCGGATTGTGAAAAACAGCCTAAAATAACCAAATACCATCCAATATGAGTATCTCTGGTACCAGATTGATGCAATGAGCTAACAATTGACCTCAGGCACCATTTTGAATCGCTAAATGGCATCTTCTTGGAAACAGTCGAAAATGACCAAATAATACTCAATATGGATATTTTCGTAATCGAAATGATGCATAGAAACCAAACATTGTCCCTGGACACCATTTTGAATTTAAAGACGGCCTCTTTTAGTTTGTGGAAAACAACCAAAATAACTAAAGAATTCTCAATATGAGTATTTCCAGTGTCAGATTGATGCCAGAAAATTTGCTGAAAATGACCGAATTCCATATGAATATATTCAGAATTAAGGTGATGTACAGAAGCCAAAAGTCGAGGATGTTGTCATTTCGATAAAACCAATCATTTCAAACGATTTGTTATTTGACTTTGATCATATCCTATGGCCGATTCGTAGTGCATTTTCAGACTTTGAACATATCGCAAGGAGTCAATGAATTGGGAACGTTCAAATAGTACGATACCACTTTTAAATTATGTTTTAAATTATGAGGCCACATATATCAATCAAAGCAGGTATAGTTTCAAATAGTCCTTGAATTTCTTTTCTTTCCATAACTTTTGAGCCACATATCAAATTGTTATGAAGTTTGTTATTTGTAAGTTCGAGAGATGACTCCTATGACACTAGTTATGTTCAAATAAAACAGGTAATCTTTGAGATAATAGACTTCCGTTGTTTTATTAGCAATTTAATACATAACGTTTGCAAACCCCCGACTTACCGCTTGCTTCAGTTCGATTATAATCAAATGAAATGGGAACGTATAGGGCAGCCAAACTTTGAAACCACGTGTTCAATCATAATTCATAAGTTAACCCTTAACTAGCTCGCTCATCTGATAATAATATTGATCAAATCGGTTGTGTAGTTACTGAGATAATGAAGTTTCGTGATTTTCACATTTCGGTACTTTACAGACGAAGTAACATATCGATTACAGAAAAATTCAATAGGGTGTTACGAGGCAGCTAGACTTATTGGTTGACACTAATTTTGTGGAAATCGGGTCAGCCATCTCTGAGAAAAGTGAGTGAGTTCAAGTAGTCTTCGGAATATGTTCCTTTTCATAGCTGGATTTCACATTTTCAAACATAACAGGCAAAGTAATAGTCTGATTGCAAAACAAATCAATAGGGTCTTATGGGGCAACTAGACCTTCCATTTGACACTGATTTTATGAAAATCGGTTCAGCCATCTCTGAGAAACATGAGTGAGATTAAGTAGTCTTCAAAACACGTTTCTTGTCATAACTTTTGAACCACAAGTTCAATCTTTATGAAATTTAAAAGTTAAGAGTATTTCAAGTAGCCTGTTTATTTGAAACCAATTCTGTTTAAATCGGTAGTGTATTTTTTGAGATAATGATGTTTCGTGATTTTTACATTTTGATACATAACCTCTAAACTAAAAATCCGATTACAATCAAATTTAATAGGGTCTTATGGGACATTGAGACCTTTCATTTGCAATTAATTTCATGAAAATCGGTCCAGCCATCTCTGAGAAAAGTGAGTGAGAATAAAAATCTGCACATACACACACACATACAGAAAATGCTCAGCTCGTCGAGCTGAGTCGAGTGATATATGCCATTCGGCACTTTGGAGCACTTTTATACTTTCGGTTTTGCAAGTGATTGCTATACCTTTCTAGGAGAAAGGCAAAAATGAACCGTGAAATACGTATTTCATTGACTTTGAAGCAAAAATTACGTATTTGATAATAGCAGTTGAGAAAAAAGATCTGTTAACAACTCAAACAGCCTTACAGTTTAGTTCTCATAGATCGCGGAATAAAAATTATAAAATCTAGCGGTTCCACAAATTTACAGAAACAAGCATTAGACTCTGCTAGCTATGCTAAAGAATGGGCAGTACAAATCATATTGATATTGCATGTATAATAGCCGGGAGAAAGTCCGCGAAAATGCAATGGAGAAAAATATCGTAAACTAACCTTTTCTTGTTTATTCATTTTTATCTTGAACTCATATCCCCTTCAACCATGAAAGTTCATCATTTTACTCAAAATATCATAAATTTCAATTGAATCCAACACAAAAAACTGAAAGTTTTATCATTTCGCTAAATTCACGGTTTCGCTAAATTCACAGTAAAAATTTTTTTTGACCGTGATTAAATCGAAAAAGCACTGTAACATATTTTAAATCCTCCATACAAACAAACAAATTCGCCCTTCAAATTGATATAAAGAGATATTTTCATGTTTACCCCAAAATAAACGACAAACATATGAAAAAGACAATGGCAATATTTTGATGAAAAACATCAATCACTTTGAGTAAAAATGAAATATTACCGGTGTCAGCTTTTGTTTGTCTTAAAAAGCCCTAAAAGTCGTTCAAAGGCAATTTTGATAAAGAATTTGGAATAAAAAAATTTGAGCAGAAAAAGTGTTTTGACGTGGAACTACGTCTCTCAGGAAGGCTACATAGGGATGTAAAATGAAAATCAAAAAACGGAAAAAGGGGCCATTCACATTCCACGTAGACCGATTTTTAACGATTTTGAAATTCACCATAATTATCCCCCATAGGATGCAATAGGATTTCAAATTTAACAATAAACTGTCCTTTTCAGGACAAACAAACAAATGAATTGAAGATTTAACATTTTCTCGTTTTGCGCTAGAATAAAACGTGAAATTTATTTTAATCTGCAAGTGCTGTGACTGTTGAAATTTGTCTGTGCTGCATAATGATTGTTTCGATCCTGTTCAGATGTCGTATTTAAACGTGCAAATTGGAATTTGGTGGCATTTCAACTACTCTTTTGCACAAAATTGCAAACATTTTCAATACAACTAATGTAAAAAATCTTACGTAGTTTTACCGAACTACGTCAACCCTATGGTCGTGGTTTTGTACACAACTTTTTTCTGCAAAGTTGCTTAAAACTAACGGGGCGACAACATTTCAGAACATTTTTTTGTCTATAAAGATAAAAAGTTGGTTAACTGATTTAATCGAAAATCTGAGTAACCCTGATTTCTGATAATTTTCAAACAAGCGCTACATCATATGTAATAGTAGGGTGGGACAAAAAACAAATGTTAGCTCCCATGCACTTTTCGTGTTCCTTATGGGTCCCATAACAACTGTGTAACTTTTCAGATCGATCGATGGAACGCCCGATTTTTAAAGTTTCCATACGATTTTATATGGAAAAATCCACTTTTTCAATACTTATTCTCTAGAGATGTCCAGTTGGCTGTTGAAAATATATCAGTACATGATATTTGTAGGAAATTTTCCTGGGAAAAACTTTTCTGAAGACCGCAAGTCGCTACGATACTTGTAGAAACAGCTATTCACCCCAGACTGGTTGAATGTCTGACGGACGGCTCACCATTGAAATTTTCCAGCAACACTGCTACAGCATGCTGCTATAGCAAACTTGCTTAAGTATGAGAAATAATTTCGCGTGGAATTAATTTTCAAAGTGTGATTTTTGCTCATAGTATCTTCGGGGAAGCCTCCAAGATAAATTTAAGCGATATCATTTCTTATCACATGGTTGAATTTGCAACGGCAGCATGCTGCAGCAGTATTGCTAGTAATATTTAATGGTGAGCCGTTCGTCAGATATTCATTCAGTCTGGGGTGAATATCTATTTTCACAAGCAAAGTAGCGCCTTGCGGTCTTCAGAAGAGTTTTTCCAATAAAATTTCCTATAAACATCATATGTTGATATATTTTTAGGAGCCAACTGGACATCTCTATAGAAAAAGTTTTGAAAAAGTGGTTTTCTTTATATAAAATCGTATGGAAGCTTTGAAAATCGGGCGCAAATCGAGCGTTTCACCGATCGATCTGAAAAGTTACACAGTTGTTATGGGACCCATAAGGAACACGAAAAGTGCATGGGAGTGAAAAAATAACACCTTCGTTTTTTTTTTCATATAACCGTGTCCCAGTCTAATGTAATAGCTTTGTAGAAGTAACTTTATAACTTGTGACTTTGCTATCGAGCTTTAGAGTCAAATTTCCCCTCAAACTCAGCTTCTGGACCATTGTACATTGTTACAATTATTGTTACAAAATACGTAATGGTTTTTGCTACTTCACACGGTAAAGAACCTTGTGATGCTGTGATGCGCAAGTCGTACTCAAGGTTATGGAATAGGAATATGCACTTTGAAATATATAGGTAGAGCAAGCAAAAGACGAGAAAATGGCTATACTAAATTCATTTTACAGAAGAATATTGGAAACATCAGAAAATCTAGAAAAAAAATAGGCTTTACAAAAGCAATTTCAGAAACTTATAAATTTTCCAAGATATGTTTATGAAAGTGCCCATCCTGCGATGCATGGACGACTTGCTAAAATATTTCTCATGATAGAGGCGAATGCCCAATTAGGCAAAGCCACTTCAAAAAAATATTTCTTCAAATTTTTTGCAGTTTTTGAGAAAAGAAAGTTTTCAAAACATTTATTTTCCAGTGTAATATTTTTTGATTTTTTTTTGAATGTCTTGGTTTTGTGAAACAGAAGTTTCACCTTCCCGTGCTAACGCGAACCACTAGAATCCGAATAAGTTGTCAAAATGCACCTCAAAGCGAGGCTGAAAATGAGCTTTTGTGTACAAACCAAACGGTCATCCTGTCGCTTCATCATGGAAAACAATATACAGTTTGCTTGCGCTGTCCAGATTGACCTCAACTGGAAGTGAAACACCAAAGACGGACGGAAAACCATTTGCCAAAGGAACCATATTTCACCAAGCTAAATCCGTAGCGGTACAGTGTGGTGGAGTGGTGCCTCAAGGCAGGGCAATGCGATATTGTTGCCTGACTAAGATGATCACAAGAGGGTAATATATTTTCTTTAAGTTATAACAGCGCCGGGTGTTGGGCTGGAAATTGTACGTACATGCTAAAAAGGTCGGACTCAGATTAAGCCGGTAAGTCAGGCACATCGAAACACAAGGCATACGAAGATTCTTGCGGGCAAGCTTTAAAACCCATTAGTGGTATTTAATTGACTACCACGCAAAAGTAGCACCACCCTGCCGGCATCGGGCAGGAAGCACACAAACATAGATTACCTTTCAACACAATCTACGACGGAACACGGTGCCGGCTGCCTCCTGACGGGGGAATGTAAACTATCGGCTCTACTAAAACGATGGCTTCAACGTTCAAAAAGCAACGATAGTTGGTAGACGGTAGTCAGCTTTCATCCTCCGGATGGCCCCGCCCAAGCTGCCTCGCATTTTGTGGTCTGTCTTGGTATACCATTTCGTTCGAAACGTTGAAACCGAAAAATTTTCCTCAGGTTCGGTTTCTTCGGATTCAAGACGATGAAAACTCTCTCTGTATATGCACTATTTACGAGACGGATAGGCAAGGGAAGATATTGGAGAATTGGAAGTAACCTTCGGTTACTGAGTGCACTGTCATTCTATTGAAAGAGCCACAGAGGGAAGAAGCGAAGGGTGACTCTTAGTTAGCCAACGTCTTGCCAGACGCTAGCTGGGTCCGGATCTCCCGAAGGAAAAGGAACATTTGGCCATTGCTACTTTTGCGTCGTCTGGGGTTCTGACTTGGAAAACGATAAAATTTATGGGAGAACTAAAATGCAGTTTTAACTGCATCGATTCCCCCTGTTTCGGCTTGCATACGCCTTGTCGGTAACCGGTTAGAAAAGGAGTGCAGAGCTCACTATTGTTCACTCGATTGTACAGCTGTCAGCATTGTCAGGTTCAGGGATTGGTTTGACTATTCATTAAAGGCAATCTATTAGGAGCTTCGATGTTTGGCATATCTATATGCGTAGTAGCCGCTTTGGAGTATGATTGTGGGAGCAAACCTAGCTATTATGAATTGGATGTCATGTAGTCTGCCTTACGAGCAAGATAAATAACTTTTTTTTTTTTTATAACTCTAATATTTATTTAGGCCCAACCGCGAAGCATAACGGGGCCGAATGTCTTTTGGAGTAGGGAAAAGCCAGCTTGAGTAGAGCCTGTATCCCGACTGCTCCTCCTCAAACAGGCATAAAAACCCTCTCATCTTTTCTCTTTCAAAAATACAATTTAAAAATACATGTCATTTAAGCCTACGACTAACATTAACATCAAAGTTTTTCTCTTTATAGCTAAATACTAATCCTAACTACTATTCGTTGAGGGTGATGGTTCCTTATCTCTTTGAAATCAAAACTTATATCTAAGTTCGGTGGATCATGTCTCTCAAAAAGAAGCGATGATTCATGTTTCTATGAAAAAGATGAACGAAAGAAAGAAGAAAAAAAAACAGAATTAGTGTGAAACTTTTTAAGATTGTTGTGTTGGGAGAAATTAGGGGAGAAAGCATAGAGATAATCAAATTCGATACTTGATATCTCTTAAAAAGTCGTAAATGGGGGAGGTCTCTTAAAAAGCGCGGGGTTGCGGCTAGCAAGCACATCCCGTACTTGCATTGTAAACGTCACTTTCTGTTTCCGGAGAGAATCTATAAGCTTGGCCCTTGCTCTGTGGTACTTAGGGCATACGAAGACTATGTGGTCAATATCTTCGTACCCTCCACATTCGCACAGATTACTATCGACTAAGTTTATTCGATAGAGGTGTGCGTTTGCAACATAGTGATTGGACATTAGGCGCGAAATAACTCGAATGAAATCACGAGTTAAATCTAACCCTTTGAACCAAGCTTTTGTAGACACTTTGGGCGAGATCGAGTGCATCCATCGCCCAAGGTCGTCTTTATCCCACTTTTCCTGCCAGTTTTCCAGAGCCAGTTGTCGGGGCAGATGAAAATACTCGGTATAGGTGATCGGTCTATCAAATATCTCTCCTTCTATGGCACCCCTTTTTGCTAATAAATCAGCTTCTTCATTGCCTGGGATTGAGCAATGAGAGGGGACCCACACAAAGCAGATAATGAAAGACCGATCAACCAGCACTTCTAATATCCGTCTAATTTCCGGAAGGAAATAGGACGGGTGCTTGACCGGTTTAATCGATCGGAGAGCTTCGATAGAACTGAGGCTGTCCGAGAAGATGAAGTAATTGTTTGGTGTCTTGAGCTCGATAATTCGCAGCGAATTGTGTATGGCAGCTAATTCAGCTACGTATATGGAGCAGGGCTGTGCCAGTTTGCGGGATATGCGATGATCTGTGTTGAAAACGCCATATCCGGATTGTCCATCCATCACAGATCCGTCCGTGAAAAAGGAATTCTGTTTTGGGAGGTGGCCAAATTTTGCCGAAAATATTGATGGCACAACTGTTGGTTTGAGGTGATCGGGAATTCCATGGATTTCTTGTTTCATCGTCAAATCAAATACAACAGAAGAATTGTTGAGCGATGTTGAAATCTCATGGGATGGAGCAACAACCGAAGGGTTTATCTCCATGGACATGAACCGCTGGTATACTGACATACAGGGTTTCTGAACAACTTCCAAACATTTCTCATAGTTCGCAATAAGCATTGGATTTGCTATTTCCGATCTAATGAGGAAACGAAAAGCCAACTCAAACAGCCTCTCTTTGAGTGGTAGTATTCCAGCTATGACCTCTAGGGACATGGTATGTGTCGACTGCATGCAGCCTAGAGCGATACGCAAACAACGGTATTGTATCCTCTCGAGTTTCAGCATGTGTGAAGCTGCGACACCTCTGAAGCATATGCTGCCGTATTCTATTACGGGCAGAATCGTGGTTTGATAGAGTCGTATCAAATCCTCTGGATGGGCTCCCCATGATGTTCCTGTTACCATTCGAAGGAAATTGATCCTTGGTTGGCATCTTTGCTTCAGGTAATTGACATGTTTTTCCCATGTGCACTTAGAGTCATACCATACTCCGAGATATTTGAAGCTAGGTGACTGAGTGATGGGTCTTCCGGACAGAACTAGCTCAAAACGAGGTGGTGGTCGCTTTTTTGAAAAGACTACCATCTCCGTTTTTTCAAGCGAGAACTCGATTCCAAGACAACTGGCCCAAACGGTCAGATTGTCGAGCGTGTTTTGCAGGCTGTTCTTCATGTCTGCGGCTAGAGACGCCGTGACTGAAACTACACAGTCGTCAGCTAACTGGCGCATCGTGCAGCCGTCCGTCAAGCATGTGTCGATGTCACTGATGTAGAAGTTGTACAACAGCGGACTCAGACAAGAGCCTTGGGGGAGACTCATGTAGCTTGTTCGTGTTATTGTTGAAGAACCGTGGTTGAAAAGTAAATGCTTTTCAGACAGCAGGTTGATCAAAAAATTTGTCAATATAGGGGAGAATCCTCTTTGATGCAGTTTCTCGGAGAGAATTTCGATTGAAACTGAATCAAATGCGCCTGTGATATCCAGGAAAACCGAGGTCATTTGTTGTTTGCTACCAAGAGCCATTTCCGCTTCTGTGGCTAGCAATGCCAGGCAATCGTTAGGGCCCTTTCCCCCAACGAAAGCCGAACTGGGTCTCTGATAGTTGGTTAGTTGACTCTGCCCAGTTGTCAAGTCTACGAAAGATCATTTTTTCAAGCAATTTGCGTATGCATGAGAGCATCGCAATCGGCCTATACGAGCGGTGATCTACGGCAGGTTTATCTGGCTTTTTGATTGCGATAATCTTAACCTGTCTCCAAGCTTTCGGGATCATATTGTTCCTGATAAGCTTATTAAACAGTTTAAGAAATCGTATCTTGGCCGAGTCCGGCAGGTTTTTCATCAAATTAAATTTGATCCTGTCCGGTCCTGGGGCCTTGTTCTTGCAAGACGCGAGGGCAATTGAAAACTCCAACATGGTAAATTCTGGTTCTTCAAAAGCCGTTGTATCGCTGAATTTTTGCTGTGATGGGACAGCGTCTGGGCATACCTTTTTTGCGAAATCATAGATCCAACGTTCAGAGTATTCATTTGCCTCATTACTGTCGGACCTATTGCGCATTTTTCGAGCTGTATTCCAGAGATAGCTCATAGAAGCATCTCTGGGTAACGTGCTTATGAAACTTTGCCAGTATGATATTTTTTTCAGTTTGTGCAGCTTAGACTGTTTTATTTCCAGCTCCCTAAACTGATCATAAAGCTCAATTGAACCACCATCCCTGAATGCTATGTATGATGCTTTTAGAGCTTTTTTCATCTCGGTGCATTCTTTGTCCCACCATTGCTTGTTGGGACGAATTTTCAGCTTGTTCTCAGGGGCAGGTCTCTTCTGAGATTGCAACGCGCTATCTAGCACTAATGTTGCAAGGAAGTTGTATTCGTCGGATGGAGAAAGCTCATCCGTTGTTTCGAGACCCTGGGATATTGTGTACGAGAATTTTTCCCAATCAATATTCCGGGTAAGATCATACTCTACTTCGACTGTGGTAGCAGAATGGAGCCTGCTCATAATCGAAATACTGATTGGCAAATGGTCGCTACCGTGGGGATCATGAATAATCTCCCATTTGCAGTCCAAAGCCATTGAGGAGGAACACATCGACAAGTCTAATGTGCTCTCTCGTATTGGAGGCCTTGCAATTCTCGTAGCTAACCCAGGTTTGTTCAATAAGGTCATATCGAAGTCATCGAGAAAGCTTTCAATAAGAACAGCGCGGCTATCATCCCTGGATGCGCCCCACGCCGTACCGTGAGAATTGAAATCTCCCAGGATGAGGCGTGGAGTCGGAAGAAGTTCCGTTACTTGCGACAGCTGCAACCTGTTAATAACCGCTCTAGGCGGAATGTAGACTGATGCGACAGTGAGGCCCTCCCCAGCAATTGTTATATGGCAAGCAACAATTTCTATTGCATCAATTGCTGGGAGAGGAATACGGAAGAATGGGTAGCATTTTTTGATACCAAGGAGCACTCCGCCATAAGAGTTTCCTCGGTCTAAACGGATTATATTGAAGTCTTGAACGGCTAGTGTCGTATCAGTTGACAACCATGTTTCAGATAGCGCGAAAATATCGCATTTGTTATCGTGAAGTAGGAGTTTAAATTTATCTAATTTGGGGATCAAACTTCTACAGTTCCATTGTATGATCCTTGTTGTCGATTCGTCACTTCGGCTGTCTGAATTAGACATCGAAGGATACGAACGCGAGGAGGGGCCATTTGGTGCTTAGTTGCTTACCCAACATGCAAATTGTTGGAAGCCAAGCCGAAATCATACTCTTGAGGGAATCAGATAGACCAAAAGTGGTAAATATCCATTCAACGATCATTTTGAATGAGATACGTCCATCAGTGGTCGGTATTTCAGATTCCGATGACTGTTTTTTGGCGGAAGCAGATTGTTTTCCTGGTAATTTGGGAAACTCTTTATCGAAATTGTTAGCCTCAGCATTAAGTTTGAATCCTGGAGGTGACGATTTTGCGTTGTTTTGCTCAGGGGGGGTTCCTCTTGGAGTGTCTGTGAGCGTCTTTTTCTGCTCCTTTCTAGGAAGTTTAGGAGGACGCGTTGGGCCGTTTTCGCACTGCTCCGCTTGACGGAAGCGGTTGATATGTCTCTTCATCATCATTGGATTCGTCATTTTCCAAGCTGGAGTATGGATTTTCCTGTTGCTGTAAGGCAGTCTTCAGCATCTGTGCAAATGACTGCTTACAGCGTTGCTTGGTCGCTTTTTTCAACGCTTCTGAGCGTGATTTATATGTTGGGCACACTTCTGTTTTATGTGGTTCACCTCCACATAGACAGTATTTTACGTCCCGTTCGCTACAAGTGTGGTTAATCTCGGAGATTTCACCACACTTGGAGCACTTAGATTTCTTATTGCAGTGGGTTTTCGTGTGCCCTAACTGCAAACAGTTCGTACACGTCATGACTTTCGGAAAAAAAAGTCTTACGGGTAGTCGAAGCTTGTGGAGCTCGACAAAATCCGGGAGTACTTTTCCCTCAAAAGTGACTCTAAACGAGTCATTTGGGGAATATTTGCCCGTATTATCCTTGGAATACATTATCCTGCATTCAAGGATCTTTATTTCAGGAAAGGATGGATTTTTAAAACATCCAACACCTTTCATGACATCTTCTTCAGTGAGGTCAGCCTCGGTAATAACCCCTTCTATTTCAACAACGCGTGCCGGTATATAAACGCGGTACTCGATGTTGAAATTTGGATCCTGGACGACAGCATTTGCTTGTCGAGGATCGGAAAAAGTTGCCTTCAGCTTGTCCGTTTTGACTTTAAAAATCTCAGTCAAGCTGGTGTAATCTTTCTTCAGAGTTTTGCATATCTGCATAACTCTGAGAGGTTTATTTTTGGGTCGGAAAAACACGACCCAACGAAGACCGGGTTGGTTCACCTGGTACTTTTTGACCCGTATTGGCACATCATCAGTGGATGGGACAATCGGGGCAGTTTTACGGGGCCTTTTACGCTTCTTTACTACGTCAAAGAAAGCGTTGTTGTCATTTATGGGAATCTCGGCAAAGTCCATGCCGGACTCTTCAGCCTCTGAGGAGGATGAAAGGTCCGGTGGGGTAGCCAGACCCCCAACCGCCATTCAACGGCTGCGCAATGTATCAAATATAAGGATATATAATATACTAATGCTAACAAGGTAAAAAAAAGTGAATATATGTATGTATAAAAAGAATGAAAGATGGATCAGTTATGTATATACACAAGTGGGAGAGAGAATAAATAAAAAGTGTCACTTATCTTTGTATGTAGTTGTAATCAGCACTAGCGGTTCAAGTTGCATCGACTGCAAAACGGCGCCGCCGATTTTTTCCTCTGTCAGCTTACGCGCCAAAAACTAGCACGACACCTTCCAGCACAGTTGCGATGTTGCACCGTCTGAGAAACGGCGTCACCGCCTCCTACACCTCGCCGGAGCTTCGATCGAATCGCCCTGTTCTTCTGGGAGAAGAAGCTAACTAAAAAACAAGCGCCGCACCTTCCAGCACACGCGCCAAAAGCAAGCACTTCACCACTACCACACACTGTTCTTCACCAGCGAGCGCTAGAAAAAACGAACTTTCCTCTTCGGCTGCCGAATAAGCAATGAGATAAATAACTTGATTAGCTGTTAGTACTATTGTTTTCTTTAGTGCTAATCGTCAAGATCATCATAGATTATGAATCACCAGTTCACCTCTCCTACTGAATTCAACTTCTAACTTGATTTTGGCTATTGCGTGAATTGTTCGAAAAAAATGTTTGAAAAAAAAAATAATGCAATAAACGATTCGAATGGCACTGACGCCGAAATCTTATAAACACAGAGCCGGATAAAAGATTTTATTCCACTCAGTTTGTCATCAGCAGACAACTCCAAAGACCATCATCAGAAAAAAGTGTTGATAATGCATGCGAAAGAGCTGATTTTTATCGTTATGGCCCATGAACGCAGCTGGGTTTTTTCTTCGGGTGAACTTTTTGCTATCTATTCATTCGAAACCAAATCAGGTGGAAAACTTCCAGAACGCATATGTAGGGAAAAAAGAGAAACTTTCCAGCCCGGCACATTCCAGTTAATCCGAACAAATTATGTCAGTACAAGGGATAAGAAACTTGCCTAACTCAACTTTGGCTTTGTTGTACGCACGCCTTTCCAGTTAATACTTAACTTCCCCAATATGCTTACCTTTGATGGAAAACTGTCCTGCAGCCGAGTAGAAAGCGATATACCGGAACTATTTGCATATAGCCGAAGTTTTCATGTCAGCGAGAACCGCAAGACAAAGCATACGCTAGTGGTGATAAATCTGCTCTTCTGTAACAATTCCCGACTGGGTACCTACCGATGGAACCGCCCGAACCTGGACCAAGACAAACTTTTCAAGTGGAAATAATGGTAGTGCACCCGCTGCTGTTATGTTCCATCCAGTCCAGTCTTAATTTTCAAAGTTTCTTTCTGCTTGCCTCCCTCGCTTCGTTTCGCCGACGCAAAGTTTGCTCACGGCTTGGTTTGACCCCCGCTTGATTCCAATATTACAAAGCTCCAGGGCAGCGTAACATCGGCTGCCGGTTACTCCTCCTAATCCAACATGGCACAACCCTTAAAACTTACGTTCACACCCCGGTGGACGTATGGTTCAGCTGCAGTGGAAATCATACCCTCTGCTGTAGGAGTTCTTAACGAAGTCCAACTTCTTAAGTGAAAGACAATAAAATTTAATTATGAAACTTGAATTGATATGGCGACCGATCGTGAGCTCATGATGGCATGAGTTCAATTTGCTCCATCATCAGTGCCTGTCGTTTCGTTATATCTGAACCATACTTTTAGTTCATCAAATTGCTACAATGTAACTGCAACGGGGTAGTTGAAAGCGATGAATTGTTTGCTTGCACTGAATGATTTGATTTGGAAGCTACACTAAAAATCTCTATTTGAATATCATTTTAGATTGTGGACATTATTCCTGTTTATAGTATAACAGGAAGGAGCTGATTCTATTCGTGTATTCATACAGCAAAATGAGAAGTACCTATAAAAATGACCCAACATTTATCTGTACTACATGGTTTGATTGAAAGGCAACTAATCTCAGTGTTCGATTGGCATTGTTTCACTCTTTACTTTTATGAATCCCGTCATTTTGATTCCAGTTCCGTCCTAAGGAGCCGTTCTTAAACCACGTGGTATTATTTTGAATAGTGTTATTTTACCAAATTTTAAAAGTTTTTTTTTGATGAAAATGTTGAACGTTTCACGATCATGGCATAACACTAAATTTTAATGTACATTTTCTGTTTTCGAGTTATTAAAATTTAGAAAATTAGAACACAAACAATAAATTTTAAATTGATACAAAAACGATTTTTTTTTTATTAATCTGACATCACAGACTAACAGACATAACACTTCGAACAAATTGCCAATCAATCCATCGTTCGGATGATAGTAGTGGTTTATTGTTACTTACTAGCACCGCCGTATTCGCGCTGCGTCCTGTATTCCGACGTACATGCATGTGTCAAATTGGGAACCACGAAAAATGTATGAGATAGCTTGACAGCGCGTCAGGCGGCGTTGTCGCGCGACGACTGTTGTTTAAATGAAAATTTGAAATAATCGTTTTTTTTTGTGGCGATGGAGCTTAGTTCCAGTGTTAGTCTGTGCTGACATTATTCTAAAACTTATGTTTAATAGATAGAGGGATATAAAAATGTAGAGACAGTCCACGCTACTTCGCCAATTGATGTTGATCGATCAGATCCGATTTCGCTGGAACACAGTTCTTCCAGCTTTTAGATCAGCGGTTCGCAACCTTTTTTGGAATGTTCTCGCAGAGTGAGAGAGAATAGTGGTAGGTCATGTTGTGATAGTCTAGTTCAGATTTCAAATTGAACTATGGTTTGATTGATTGCTACAGTAATATTTTGAGAGCAAGATTGAACTACAAATGAAGTATTAGGTGGAAAAATTGCTTTGTCCGCCATTACTGATTTTTCTTTCGTGTACCCCATGAAGGCTTTTGAGTACCCCCAGGGGTACGCGTACCCCAGGTTGAGAACCGCTGTTTTAGATAATGCGGTCATTTTATGATATATTTGCTTATGTTGGATCACGACTGCTGATCCTTTCATGTGACTGATCAATAAAATACTCTATATCAGAAAAAGAGGTTAACGGGATAAAACTTTACTTACTTTCCTGGTGAAACATCCCTCAGGAATTCACCTTCGTCATAATGTTACGCAAACGCACGCGGTCCATGGCAGTTTGTCTTCAGTTTCTTCAGCGCCCTACAT
This sequence comes from Wyeomyia smithii, assembly GCF_029784165.1. Classification (NCBI taxonomy): domain Eukaryota; kingdom Metazoa; phylum Arthropoda; class Insecta; order Diptera; family Culicidae; genus Wyeomyia; species Wyeomyia smithii. The sequence continues at coordinate 163,989,782 of NC_073694.1, forward strand.
TTCCGAGATGAAGCAACCATTTCACACCAAGCTGGTTGCGTGTCCCTACATCTTGTACTTGCCGGAATCAAGACGAACACCAACCAGACGAACGCATTCTTACAACATATCCAGCCCATTGCACCGTAAAACGGGGTGAATAAAAACAGTGGGGCGAATAGAAGCAGAACTTCTAAGCTTGAAAAATGTTATCATAAGTATTTGATAACATTCAAAAATCATGTACAAAAATTCTCTGGTAGTTCAATGGTAAACAAATCCTCCAAACCCATTTATTTCCAATTCATAAACCACTGCAGTTTGCTAAAAATAAAATACAAAATGGAGGAGTTCAGAGCGTTTCCGAGTGCTAATAAACTTTGCCTATGGAAGCCATTTTGATCCATTTCGTGTTTATCAACCTTTTACTTACGTTTCACGGGAAACTCCCGGTTTACCAATTGCGGGGCGAATAGAAACAACGCCATAGCGAATATTTTTACATAAAAACAACTAGTTTTGTTCATTCTCAGCCCATCTTGGGCAGGACTCACAAACAAAAAACCGGACATCAGGCTGCAAGAATGTTACGTAGAATAAACTGTTTCTTCGTAAAGTGGCCGCGAATTATGGAATCAACTTGCTTCTGCTGTATTTGGGAATTCTAGGATGAAAACCCCATAGTGACAATCATAACAAAATGTCACCAAATATATTCGAAACAGATTTCTTCAAATGTAATTTGTATGTGAGTTTGTATCTGTACATGTTTGCATGTGTGAATGTTTAGTTTGAAATGTTCGGCATAATTGTGCTGTTGACTACCCAATTTTTAAGTAATCTTAAAGTATACTATGAATCCAGTAGAAATTATCAAGATGTATTTATTTTCGAAAAATTGAGGTTTTATGGCCAATTTGTTAAAACAAATAATTAAGTTCGAATGAGAAAAGCTCACCGCAAGGTGGATTGATTCGGGTTTTGCGAAAATAAAAATAATTATCTATAACTTTGCCGAAGACATCACACCGATAAAACAAACCTTTGATTCTGAAGAAGTTATAATTAAAAAATATTAGTAGCGCAAAATTACATCTTTACCCCATAGCCAAATCAAAACCTAAATTAATCCACCTAGCGGTCAGACCCAACCTTTCTCATTCAAACTTTTATTTGTAAAAATAGATTTACATTAACGCTTCAACCCAATGAATGTATATTAACTCTTTAGGTTCTAAAATATTGATGTTGTAATCTATACATATAAAAATGCAAGCCGGTCTGTCTGTCTGATCCATATAGGTTCGAAAACTGCCGAACCGATCGACGTGAAAATTTGTATGTAGGGGTTTTTGGTGCCGATAAAGGTTCCTATGATAGTTTGAGACCCCTCCCTCTTTTGACAGGAAGGGGTCCCATACAAATGAAACATGAGTTTCTGCACAACTTAAGAACTAACCGAGTAAATGGAGCAAAATTTAGCATAAGAATGTTTTTAGAGGAAACAAATATGTGCATAATGGTTTGACACCCCTCACTTATCTATAAGAGAGGGGTTTCATACAAATGATACACAAATTTCTGCACATCTCGAGAACTAATCAACTGAATGGAACCAAATTTGGCAGGTAAATGTTTTTAGTGGTAAAAAATATGTCCATAATATTTTGACACCCCTCCTTCTTTTGAAAGGGAGGGGTACCATACAAATGAAACACAAATTTCTGCACATCTCGAGAACTAACCGAGTAAATGGAACCAAATTTAGCATGTGAATGTTTTTAGGGTTAACAAATATGTCCATAATGGTTTGACACCCCTCCCTCTTCTAGAAAGGAGGGGTTCCATACGAATGTTACACAAATTTCTGCACATCTCGAGAGCTAACCAACTGAATGGAACCATATTTGGCAGGTAAATGTTTTTAGTGGTAACAAATTTGTTCCATAATCGACCTCAGGCAACATTTTGGATTGTAAGATGGCAACTTCCGGTTTCTGGGAAACAGCCAAAATGGCCGATTTCCACCCAATATAATAATACCGGATCTAGAATGATACACTGGAGCTAAAATCGATCGAAATTGTCTTCAAATGCCATTAAGAAATCCAAAATGGCGACTTTCGGTTTCGGAAAAACAGCGACAAACGACAAAATACCACCCAATATGGGTATTTCCGGAACCGTAATGATACACTGGAGCCACAAATCGACTTCAGACAACATTTTGAATTGTAAAATGGCAACTTCCGGTTTCTGGAAAATGGCCTGAAATGGACGATTCCCATTAAATATGAGTTTCTCCGGAACCAGAAAGATGGACAGAAGCTAAAAATTGATCACAGACACAATCTTGAATGATAAGATGGTTACTTCGGTGTCTGGCAAACAGCCGGAAATGACCAAATACCATTCAATATGAATGTTTTCGGAACCAGGATTACGCTCAGATGACAGAAATTGATTTCACAGGCAATTTTGAAGTCCAATGGACGACTTTCGGTTTCCAAAAAACAGCCCAAAGTGACCAAATACCACCCAATATGAGTATCTCTGGAGCCAGAATGTTGCAAGAAGCTAAAAGTTGACCTCAGGCACTATTTTGAATTGTAGGATGGCAACTTCTGGCTTCTGGAAAACAGCCAAAAATGGCCGATTCCCGTCTAACATGAGTATCTCCGGATCTAGAATGATACACAGCAGCTGAAATCGACCACAGACCCCATTTTGGATTCTAGGTTGGCGACTTCCGGTTCCTGGGAAACAACCGAAAATGATCGAATAACACCCAATATGGGTGTTTCTTCAACCAGAATGATGCATAGAGGCCACAAATTATCTTAAATACCATTTTGAAATCCAAAATGGCGACTACCGGTTTGTGAAAAACATCCTAAAATAAACAAATGCTATCCAATATGAGTATCTCTGGAACCAGAATGATGCAAGGAGCTAACAATTGACGTCAGGCACCATTTAAAATTGCTAAATGGCAACTTCTAGGAAACAGTCGAAAATGACCCGATAATACTCAATATGGATATTTCAGTAATCGAGATGATGCATAGAAACCAAATATTGACCCTGGTCACCCTTTTGAATTTAAAGACAACCACTTTTAGATTCTGTTAACCTGTGTTGTTCATCAGTTAACCCTCAGCTAGCCCGCTCATTTGATAATAACATTGATCAAATCGGTTGTGTAGTTTCTGAGATAATGAAGTTTCGTGATTTTCACATTTCGGTACATTACAGACGAAGTTACAGTCCGATTACAGTAAAATTCAATAGGGTGTTATGAGGCAGCTAGACTTTTAATTTTACACTAATTTTGTGGAAATCGGGTCAGCCAACTCTGAGAAAAGTGAGTGAGTCCAAGTAGTCTTCGGAATATGTTCCTTTTCATAGCTGGATTTCACATTTTTAAACATAACAGGCAAAGTAATAGTCCGATTGCAAAACAAATCAATAGGGTCTTATGGGGCAACTAGACCTTTCATTTGACACTAATTTTGTGAGAATCGGTCCAGCCATCTCTGAGAAACATGAGTGAGATTAAACAGTCTTCAAAACACCTTTTTTGTCATAACTTTTGAATCACAAGTTTAATCTTCATAAAATTCAAAAGTTAAGGGTATTTTAGGTAGCCTGTTCCTTTGAAACTAATTTTATTCAAATCGGTAGTGTAGTTTTTGAGATAATGATGTTTCATGATTTTTACATTTTGATACATAACCTCTAAACTAAAAATCCGATCACAATTAAATTTAATAGGGTCTTATGGGGCATCAAGACCTTTCATTTGCAATTAATTTCATGAAAATCGGTCCAGCCATCTCTGAGAAAAGTGAGTGAGAATAAAAATTTGCACATACACACACACATACACACATACACACATACAGAAAATGCTCAGCTCGTCGAGCTGAGTCGAGTGATATATGCCATTCGGCCCTTTGGAGCACTTTTATACTTTCGGTTTTGCAAGTGATTGCTATACCTTTCTAGGAGAAAGGCAAAAAGATCAAATTAAATTTTTGTAATTCATTTTGTGTCGAATGCGGCGAATGAATTTAGAAAGTTACTCCTAAAGCGTTCAAGATAGATTATTTTATAATTTTAGTGACGCAATAATAGGAACACTACCTGAAGTTTAAAGCTTTCTCATCTTCTGAACACATCTAGTTTCACAATCTGCAATGTTGGAAAGCAGCTTTCAACCGATGGCCGTGCCAATCAATCTGACAAAGACGAAAATTTTCCAACAATCACCCAACAATGAAAAGCAATTTTCATCTCAACTCGACACGATGCTCTTGAGAACACTCTCGGCACACTTACTGAAAAAGCACGATTTACTCGATTTCAGGTTGCTACCTCAGCGTCAACCAATTTTTCCTGTTTCCCTCAATTTGGCGACTGTTTGATTATAGGCCATTTTAAGCATCCTGAGCTGGCGGTTGGATGGCCAGCTCCAACATAACGACCGACCATCTACCGAAATGTGCTTTCTAATGCGTGTTATGCTTCACCATTGTGGTTGCTCAGAATGAATAGATTTGCCGCCGGCAGATGCGGATGGTGGCGGCAGTGACTTTTTTGGCCCATCATGCCTGCACGACCTTCTTGCATTGTAACAACGGTATGACGAACCGTTGGCTTGATGTGCGCTACGGGAGAAAATTCCGATTCGAATCATTCTTAGCAGGTAATCTCGTAACATACATACATACCCATACTAGCCGACCCACTGGCGGTCCTTGTTAACCAAACTGGGCTTATACCTTCCTGCAGGCTGAAGGATGGAAGAACCGTAAAAGGAGAGTGCTTTACAACGGCGTACTACACTGTGGAGACCTTTCCGTCATATTTTCCAATTAGCATATGGAACCAAATTGAAAGGATGAAGATGATATTCAGGTCATACGAGAAAATGTATGTAATCCAATTCGAATAAAGCTGCCGGGATACCGGGATTTGGGACCAAATGGAGCACTTTTGTGGTGAATCGTAAATGGACAAAAAACCACTCAACTAGACTTAACTTAATCGATATTGTGAACTCGAATGCAGTTTCGAATATTTTTTCTGCGTTTTTGGTGATGAAAATGGCACACGACACGACGAAACATAGAACATTAAACTTACTCCTCGTTTTGGCAGCACCTTGACGAAACAAAACGAAACCGGGACAGGTAACGTGAAGGTAAAAATGGCCAGGTTTCACACGAAAGCAGTTAACCGACCAGGCGTAATTATCAGCCGCATGCACTCCTAGTGCTTGTGTCGTGTGCACCAGGATCAAGGTACATGTTGTTTTCGGAAACGAAAACACCCGGCATTCAATAATGACGACGGAAATGATTATTATCATGCCACGTCCTTAAAGGCAGCCCTGAGCGGCATGAGTGAAAGTCACAACGGATACTTACGCTGAGGTGAACTTCGTCACCAAGTCCCACTAAGCCAGAACTTTATGTATCCTCTGCATGCCATTTCCCAAGAAGATTAGTGTTTCCTATGTTCATTGGAACAAAAAAATCGAATAGCGTAGGGCAGTTTCGCGTCGTGTTCGTGCATCTCTTGCTATTGTAATTTTTCCAATGGTTCTTTCTTAATTTGTGCGACCGTAAGATTGACGAAAATAACTTTTCCTACTCGCTGCAAAGCATTTCATCACGATTATTTTGGTTTCTTGAATCAAAAAAGATTTTTAACGTTTTTATTAAAAAACGTGTAAACTACCATATTCCCTATAGAAATACTAAGCGTGAAAAATAAAGCTAGAATAATTCATGACTGTCCTCAAGTGTAACTTCACATTATTGCTACTGAAATATTAGACTGCTTTTTTCAATAGGTTAATGAAATGTTAGATAGAGGACGTATTGAACACATCAATTGAGAACTACTATAAAAGAAGATAGATTTCGGCATATTTAGGTTTTATAAATTGCAATTATGTTAGTAACATCATTGTCATTTTTTTCTTTATCATGAGATTTAAATGTACAAAGTTTATTTCATGTGCAGAATGGTGAAGTGCAACACGTAGGAATCGAATTTTGCAACCGAACTATAAATACAGACAAGTTTCGCATATCAAACAGTCGCGGATTTTTCTCCTATCCACTCGATCTACCCGCTGCTCACCCACGCCCCATTGCCCACCGCTGTACGGTGTCTTCATTCTGCTTCGAACTGGATTTTCTTGCTGCTTCCTGGCTGCTGCTGCTGCTGTTCGTTAGAGTGCCACACGAGGTCGATAACGGATTGGCATAAATGCCGAACCGATTAACCTTCCAATTCGCTTGCCATAATACACTACACTACACAGCGCAAGGGTTGGAAAATCCAATGACAATACGAAATCGAATATGCCAGATGTCCGCCTTTCTGCAACGTGAGCATAAAAATACAACATGTGAATGAAACTGGCCCCCCGTTTTGCTTCCTCGTTTTCTCGGTTCAAGAGGTGAAGTGAATTATAAGAAACTCGTAAAAATGCCCGAACTCTGTCGCTTATTATAGCATCGATGGCGGTATTTTATTGAATTCGGAATTCCGTAGCCCTAGGCCACACGATGGAATCGAAATTATTTTCCTGATTTTATGTCCAATCGAAAACGTTTTGAGAGGCGCGCAGCCATTTTCCCACGAGCGGTGAGACTTAAATCAGGCACCGAAACGGTGAAATAAAATCTTTGATGCGTTATTTTTGTTGTGAAACCAGCCTCTCAACATTTCACTTTCGATTTAGTTTTATCGATGTTGAAATCTGTAAACTGTATTTCGACTTTTACTTGAAGCATTTTTATGCAGTTATTTTTTTCCTCATATATCATTTATTTGACACGGCACAAATACAATTTAATGTTTAACGGCGCCAATTATATCTGGTGACTTAAAAACTAAAAGCAAATTTTTTATCCTCGCTGCCGACTACGAGCTGAAATTAAGTCTAACTTAAAACTAGCATGAATTTTTCAATCAGTGTTTTGTTGTTGAATGGTCGTCTGGTGCTCTTCGAATGGCCGATGTCATGAGCTGGGGCAGGGGCTTGTATCCTCGGGTCCTGGAGGTATTGTGCGGGGTCTAGTCGCTGGTTATGGTTCGTTGTTGTTGTTCGCTAGTGTTCAAGTGGCCATATGGTATGTGCCGCTGAGCCAAGATATCACTGAAGGCCTCGGGTGGCGAATTCGAGTGGGGTGCAGTTGCTGATTCCAAAATCTGTGCTTAAGGTTCAAACGTGTTCTTGTCGTTTTATTGGGTGTATACGGAGGGGAACGGGACTAGACTGGGGCATGGATGGATTTTAGGAAAACGTATATAAGGGTCATGTAGGGTATGTCACGGCTCGCCAAGACATCACGAACAGGTACAGCTGGCCGTCTACCTCCGGCCTCAAGGGAAGCTACTAATTTAGACCTGGCGTCACGGTGGACAGGGCATGACCAAACAACGTGCTCTATGTGTTGATAACCTTCACCACAGGCACAGATACCACTTTCCCCGAGCCCAATACGACGGAGATGCGCATCAAATCTATAGTGATTGGACATAAGCCGAGACATCACGCAAATGAAATCTCGACCTACATCCAACCCCTTGAACCACGGATTCGTCGATACCTTGGGTATAATGGAATGTAACCACCTTCCCAGTTCCCCTCTGGTCCAAGAATTTTGCCAACTGATGATCGTATTCTGACGTACAAATGCGAAAAATTCATTAAAAGCAATTGGTCTTTCATAAATTTCACCGTTTGTTGCGCCCAACTTAGCCAAAGAGTCCGCTTTCTCATTGCCCGGTATCGAGCAGTGAGAAGGGACCCACACTAAGGTAATCTGAGAAGATTTTTCGGATAAAGCACTCAGATGTTCCCGTATTTTCCCCAGGAAATACGGAGAGTGCTTAACATCTTTCATCGATCGGAGAGCCTCAATGGAACTGAGACTATCCGTAAAGATGAAATAATGGTCCGTGGGCATTTTTTCGATAATCCCTAGGGTGTACTGAATTGCAGCTAATTCTGCGACGTAAACAGAAGCAGAATTATCGAGTTTATGGGAGACGGTTAAATTGTTATTGAAGATACCGAAGCCAGTGGACCCATCAAGAAGTGATCCGTCAGTGTAGAACATATTGTTGCAGTTGATATTTCGATATTTATTGGAAAAAAATTTGGGGATCTGCTGCACGCGTAAATGATCCGGGATTCCACGAGTTTCTTCTATCATGGATGTATCGAAAAACACAGTAGAATCAGAAGTATTTAATAAGTTGACACGATTTGGAATATTCGAAGAAGGGTTAATATTTTGGGACATGTGATTGAAATACAATGTCATAAAACGGGTTTGCGAATTAAGTTCGATTAACCTTTCAAAATTTTCAATCACGGGACGGTTCAAGACCTCACATTTGATAAGAATACGAGAAGACAGGCTCCAGAAGCGGTTTCTCGATGGTAGTACTCCAGCTAAGACCTCCAAACTCATCGTATGGGTCGACTGCATGCAACCTAAGGCGATACGCAAACAACGATATTGTATTCGCTCCAGTTTAATCAAATGTGTGTTTGCTGCGGAGCGGAAGCAGAAACACTCGTATTCAATAACAGACAATATCGTTGTTTGGTAAAGTCTTATAAGGTCTCCTGGATGGGCTCCCCACCATTGTCCGGTTATTGTACGAAGAAAATTCACTCTTTGTTGACATTTTTTCATCAGATACCTCACGTGACAACCCCAGGTGCCTTTAGAGTCGAACCAGACACCAAGATTTTTGTGTACCAGAACCTGAGAAATCGTTTTACCCATTAATTGTGTTTGAAGCTGAGCAGGTTCATGCTTCTAGAGAAAACTACTATCTCAGTCTTTTCCGGAGAGAATTCGATACCTAGCTGTAGAGCCCAAGCAGACAAATTGTCCAAGGTATCTTGCAATGGTCCTTGCAAATCGGCAGCTTTGGCTCCTGCAACAGAGATTACACTGTCGTCTGCAAGTTGTCTTATCGTGCATGAATTTGCCAGACATGCGTCAATGTCATTTACATAAAAATTGTAAAGAAGGGGGCTTAACCATGAGCCCTGGGGAAGACCCATGTAGCTAATTCGAAAAGTTGCCAAATCGCCATGCGTAAAATGCATATGCTTTTCGGACAACAAATTGTGCAAAAAATTGTTCAAAATTGGAGAAAATCCTTGTCGGTGAAGTTTACCCGAAAGAATGTCAATAGAAACGGAATCAAAAGCCCCCTTAATGTCCAAGAACGCAGACGCCATTTGTTCTTTGCGAGCATACGCCAGCTGAATATCTGTTGAAAGCAACGCAAGACAATCATTCGTCCCTCTGGCACGGCGGAAGCCAAATTGAGTTTCTGATAGTAGACTATTTGATTCGACCCAGTGGTCTAAACGACGGAGTATCATTTTTTCCATCAACTTCCGGATACAGGATAGCATTGCAATCGGCCTATAAGAGTTGTGATCAGAAGCTGGTTTCCCTGGTTTTTGGATGGCGATCACCTTCACTTGCCTCCAATCCAGCGGTACAATGTTTTGCTCTAGGAACTTATTGAACAAGTTCAACAAGCGCCTCTTGGCATTGCCGGGTAGATTCTTCAACAAGTTGAATTTGATTCTATCTAACCCAGGCGCTTTGTTGTTACAGGACAGGAGGGCAACTGAAAATTCTGCCATCGTAAAAGGTGATTCTATCGCGTCGTGGCCCGGAGACGCATCGCGAACAATATTTTGCTCAGGAACAGAGTCCGGACATACTTTCCTGGCAAAATCAAATATCCACCGACTTGAAACTCCTCGCATTCGTTGACCGTTACGCGATTCCGCATTCTTCGGGCTGTGTTCCAAAGAGTGCTCATCGATGTCTCCCTCGACGTCTCGTTCACGAACCGACGCCAATATCCGCGTTCCTTTGCTTTAGCCAAGCTTTTAAGCTTGGTATCAAGCTCCGAATACCGTATATAGTCGCCAGGTATACCTCCCTTCTGGAAGGCCAAAAACGCGTCGGATCTTTGCGTGTAGACATCGGAGCACTCTTTACCCCACCACGGAGTTGGAGGCCGTTCTTTGATCGTTACGCCGGGATATTTCTTCGTTTGGGCTTGCAACGCGGCATCGAGAATCAAGCCCGCGAGGAGGTTGTATTCTTCAAGTGGTGGATGATGTTGATTCGACTCGACCGCTTTTGAAATCATTTCCTCGTATAACTTCCAATCGACATTCCGTGTGAGGTCATACGGAATGTCAATTGGTCGCATGCGAGTTGACCCGTTAGTAATTGAAATAAGAATAGGCAAATGGTCGCTACCGTGAGGATCGAGGATTACCTTACATGTGCAATCCAACCGTAGCGACGTTGAACATAATGATAGATCCAAAGCGCTTGGGCGCGCTGGAGGTTTCGGGATACGTGTCATTTCACCGTTGTTTAAAATAGTCATGTCGAAGTCATCGCAAATGTTATAGATTAAAGAGCAGCGGTTATCATTGTAAGGGGAACCCCAAGCCACACCATGAGAGTTGAAGTCTCCCAAAATCAAACGTGGCGAGGGAAGAAGTTCTATTAAATCAAAGAGCAGCCGTTGCCCAATCTGTGCTCTGGGAGGAATATATATTGAGGCAATACAAAGCTCTTTACCTTGTATTGTCATTTGACATGCGACAACTTCGATGCCTGGAATCGAGGGGAGGTTAATACGATAGAAAGAATAGCACTTTTTAATCCCTAAAAGTACTCCTCCATATGGGGTGTCTCGATCAAGGCGAGTAATATTAAAATCATGGAAGTTGAGATCAATATTTGAAGTAAGCCAAGTTTCACAAAGGGAAAATGCATCGCATTTGTTTTTATTTATCAAAACTTTAAACGAATCAATTTTTGGTAAAATACTTCTACAATTCCACTGTAAGACAGAGATAGAATCCTTCAGATTAACAGATGAATTAGGCATCGAAGGATACGATCGCTGCAAGGAGGGGCCATTGAGCAGTCAACTGCTTCAAAATTGTTCTAACTGTTGGGAGGAATGCTGTAAGAAAAACTTTTATTGGATCGGGTACATTGAAAGTTTCAAAAATCCAGTCCACAATGTCAGAAAATTTCACCAGTCCAGCAATTGATTTTTCCACTGGATGTGCAAAAGGAACAACTGGGGTTTTAGATGTTCCAGGAAGTGCTGGGAACTCCTTCTGGGACTTTAAATTTGCAAGCCCGGGTGGAGTTTGCTTCGGTTTTTCCGCTGCACTTTTAGGTTTGTTTGTACCATTCATTTCACTTTGGGAAATCTTTGGACCTTTTCGGGGAAGTTTAGGAGAGGAATTATTTTTCCTCTTTCTAGACTCCCTAGGATTGGCATAGGATGTTCCCGCTGGTGAATCGTCAGAATCGGTTTCATCAGAGGACAACAGATCGAAGGGGTTCGAAGTAACGGGAGAAGTGGTAACGGTCTTCTTCAGCATGTCAGCGTAGGAACGCTTTGAACGCTCTTTGAGAGACCGTTTCATTTTATCCCTGCGCTGCATGTACACCGCACATGTCGAGAGCTCATGCAGATTTTCCCCGCAGTGAATACACTTTTCAGCGTTAACACTGCAAGAATCTTCCGCATAAGACTCCCCACACTTGCCACAACGTGCCTTATTGCAGCAGTAGGCGGCTGTATGGCCTAACTGCTTGCAATTCAGGCAGTTCATGACGCGGGGCACGTAGAGCCTCACAGGGAGACGAACCCGGTGGATCGAGATGTGGCTTGGTAGTGCAGACCCGGCGAACGTAACTCGAAACGAGTCTGACGGAGTGTAAACTTTTTTGTCACCGACGAGCGATACCGACCGCAATTGCTTGCAGTCGAGCACCTTCACATCGGGACATGTGCTGTTCTTGAAGCACCCTTTAGCACTTTTCAGTATACACTCCACGGAAAGACTCGAATCGGTCACGACACCGTCGATCTCCACATCTCTAGCGGGTACATAGACACGGTATTCCCGTGTAAAGAGCTCGGCGCAAGCTATATCGTTGGCCTCTTTAAGGTCATTGACCACGACACGGAGCTTGTTCGGCCTGATTTTTAAAATTTCAGTCACAGCTTTAAAGTGTAACGTCAGGTCTTTCGAAATCTGTAGAATGTTAAAAGATTTCGATTTCGGCCCCGCCTTAGGCCTGAGGTCAACTGCCACCGGAAGAGTCGATCCATCTGGATACAATCTGACACGTGGGGGAATCTGAGGAATTAATATTAGGAGGGGGGGGGACAGGAGGGACAGGGTCGGGGGGATTCGAGGATGGAGGTGCGGGAGGTGGGGGATCTACATCCATCGCGCTAAAACTAGCGCGCCGATGAGACAGACAAGAAGCACGTACCTTCCTTTCCTTCTCTCCTTCGTGTTGGATAAACGTCCACAGGAGTACACTGCACTCACCACCAAATCGTTCGACAGAAGGCAGCTACAAAGCGACACAGTAACACAAAGGCGCTTGACCTTGCGACACAGCAATCTAGACAAAAGACACCGGGACCGGTCAAAAAATGCCACCACTTGCACACACGTATTGAAATTTATCGGAGCGATTTCGAAGCACAACCGATGCTGATGCGTGTTCGGCACAGAATGATTTTTATGCAGTTCTTGGTAGTCCGTTTCAGCTAATAGCTTTAATTCATAAGCCGAAATATATATCTGCGTGTACACAGGGAAAGGATTAACCTGTATAACGTTCGCATTGTTTTTGAGTTTGATGAAAAATTGACTGCACTTCGTGCTTTAATAACTATAATTATTCTGTTCAACCTTCATCAATCTTTACGCCGATTAACCTCTGGTAATTACGTAAACAATTTTATACACCACGCTGCGAAATGCAATCTGCTAGCATGCTACTGGTACACCTGGCTCGAATGCAAATTACATTAGCGCAAGGCCGTGCTCTGGTGATGCCATCGGGTACTGACCAAGAAAGAACCAACAAATCATGGTGAAAGTTTTTTATCAGATAATGAAATTTTTAACTCTACGCATACGGTTACCGTTTGCAGTCGTCGTCACCATCATTATCAATACTTACTCGTTAGCTTTTTGTTTGCTAGATGAGTAATCGAATGAAATCTTTTCAAGCAACAGAATGAAACAAATGATCATAACATAAGCACTTTTTAGATTCAATTATTCAGATCGATATAATTAGAATCGAGATAAAACTTATGTCATATAGATATTTTTTTCTTTGTGGACTCATCACTGTGACCAGAGACATTTGATCTATTGTGATACTGCCCAGGTGTTTTCTGTATTTCGCACTACATGCTATTGACCAGTATCACTATTGAAGTAAATGATACGCTTTTAATTTATATTCGTGCTTGTGTGTGAGATTTTACCTTTCTATTTCAAGATTACTGCTCTACAATACCGAGCCTCTTTCTATCCTACCAGTATCGCCAAATTATAATTCCCTGAAGTGAGACTTTACCTAACGTTCCTCTCTGGCCAGATTTATTCTAAGAGGGACTTATTATGTCAAGAGGAGGGAGTCTTATCGAAACCTCGATCCCCATGCCAATATTGCTAATATCAGTTTAAGGCGGCAGTATTTTCAGATATTTTACATGAAATTTCACATGAAAAACACTCACTACCTCGTGGTATTGTGAGCAAAACTCGAGTTACAGCTTTTTTAACAAATAAAGTTAAATGTTTTCTGGTTTTAGGCAGTCTTTTTTTTAAGCTTTGCTATATCTTTGGATATGTTTTTTGAAGTAGAATACTTCTCTCAGGAAGTTCGGCTACATAGGGATGTGAAATGAAAATCTAAAACCGAAAAAAGTGAAAAATATGTCCAATTTCAAATGCTAATAAATCGGTTAGTATTCGATGGATTTCCTTCGTTCTTGCAGCAATAGATTGGAAAATCTTCTAAGATTCTTCCCAAAATAAGATCATTGTAATTCTATTATTCACACTATTGTACTATTGAAAATAGTCAAGCCTTGTCAAAACGAAAAATTCGACCTCTGATTGGTCGTTATATGCTTGCTTCCCAAGCACGGTCGACAGGATCATATACCTTGCAATTGAAAACATGCTATTTGGCCTATATAAGAGCCTGTTTCAGCCGGAGCCGCTTATAATAGTTCTAGACAGCGACAACAGCAGTCGTCCTTCCTTAGCAGCAGCACAAGCCCTGTGGTTGGTCACCACGTCTCAGGAGCAGCGCGGTTTTTCTCAGCGTGTGTCGCCAGACAGCCATTATTCCCCCCGTGTTGGGGCAGCATGATGATTGCCATCAGGAAATCCAATTTCGGAAATCAATATGCCTTTTTTAAGGCAAATAAACAGGTCATTGAACGTTAATAATTTTTGTCAACGAAAGCAAGCATTCTGTGTTGCATCCTAGCAATTCAAATTTGTCGCACCCGTCTAATTTACTGAATGTGAAATAGCTTCCACAGTGCATGTTGTCCGTGTATCTTAATTCCCCCAATGTTATGGCAGCTCAAAGGTTGTAATTAGCAACCGATTTTGAAGCGCAACATGCTTTTTTCAAGCCAATTAAAAAAAAATTGAAGGTTAATAATTTTCTGGCATCAACACAAGCAGAAATTCTGTGCGGGATGCAATCAAATTCTGTTGTAGTTGTCTAATTTTCACTTTATTTAGTAAACTCCCCACTGTAGGGGCAGCGCAAAGGCTGCGATCAGCATAACCGACATTGAATAAGTAACTGCCCTGTTAGTACGCATTCACAAAAGCAGTTAGTTCGACTATGCAGAGCTAATATGAAGTCGATTCAATCAATCAGCATAAACAGAATTTCGTCGTCTCTCAGCTGCCAAGTTGCAACATGATGCAACACGCAACAGCGAGCAAACGAAATTGCTTGATGTTACAATCCGCAATAAGATACGGGTTAAAACCGTTGCGTGTGTGAGAGCACCATCGCTGGATACACTATCTACTGTCTACTGAACGCAATAATCTGCTTTCATGCGACACGGGGACGGGAATATTTTCTTCAACCAAGCTGCACAACACGACACAAAACATGTTATTTTGTTGCTTCAATGAGAGTGCTACCGGTCCGGCTCGACAGAATGTCCACAAGAAATCATTTTTGTGCATCCGTGCTACGAAACTGAGGAAAAACTTTAGAAACTGAAAAAAGAGGTGGAGCTTATCAAATGATCGCTCTGAGCCAGAATGAAGTCACACATATTTTTCAAGTTATATCATTCCACCACGTACGTAAAATAGTTCATTCCTGTTTTCATCCCTATATAAGAGCCTGTTTTAGTCGAAGCCGTTCATAATAGTTCTGAACAGCGACGACAGCAGTCCTCCCTTAGCAGCAGCGGGAGCAGTGCAGTGGGTACCATCGATAGCGGATAGCGGCCACAACTGTGGCATGGCTATGCATAGCGTAGCTGTTGCAGCGGGTATATCAGCATCGACAGTAGCAGGGTCAGCTGATGCAACGACACTCCCTTCACTAAAATGCTGTTTCAATGTGGTAGCGGGAAGCATCAGCAGCAGGCTGGCATGTAGTGAATACATCAGCCAGCAACTTTGTCTAAGGCCTCTGCCATAGTAGACGCGAAAAGTGGCGCGAACCGATTCGCTCGGCCGTAGGTTAATGTACAGCTCTACTGATGGCTGTACGTTAACCTACAGCTGATCGAATCGGTTCGCGTCTATTATGGCAGAGGCCTAATGGGAAAGTTGTATCATTTTGTTCAGAAGAATATTATTGTCGGTGATATTACAGAGATGCGATTGCGTAAATCCGATTTTGAATTGAACAATTGTTCTTTTGAGAACAAATAAAACACTTATTTGAAGAGTTAGTAGCTTTTGGTACCAATAGCAGTATAGTGACAGCCTCAGCAGTAGATGCAGATGCAGCCGGTACTTCCCTGAGGCCGATGTAAAGGTAAATGGGAGCAGCACGGCAAAACAGTGCGGGTTATGCTTAGACGCGCGTCATTTTTCGTTGCTGATATTCCCCACATGAAACGACGCGCTTTCGTATGATAGCGGTGGTATTAGCGGTAGATGCATTTGCCACCACTTCCTCCAGTAAAGCCGTGTCTAGTTTTCAATGTGAAAACACCTTTCTCATTGTGTTGACCGTGCGCCCTAGTCCTCACTATCAAGGTAACACAGAGATGTAAGACTAACACTACATCCTATGATAAATTGAACAATTGTCCTTATAAGGACAACAAATGAATAAATGAAGATTTAATTTTGAATTAGAATACTTCTCTCAGGAAGTTCGGCTACATAGGGATGTAAAATGAAAATCTAAAACTGAAAAAAGTGAGAAAAATTTCAAATGCTAATAAATCCGTTAGTTTTCGATGGATTTCCTTCGTTTTTGCAGCAATCGATTAGAAAATCTTCTAAGATTCCTACCAAATGCATGAAATTGCAATTTTATCATTCGAACTATTGTACTATTGAAAACTCTTAAGCCTTGTCAAAACAAAATTCGACCTCTGATTGGTCGTTATACCGCGCTTTCCTAAGCACGGTCGGCAGAGTTATGGACCTAGTAAATTGGGAATGCATCATTTGGCCTATATAAGAGCTTCATCAGATAATAAACAAACATTTCATCGGATATTAAATTGAACCACTGAAATTTGCAGAACACAAATGATTATTTGAAGAGTTAATATTTTCTCGTTTTGCGCTATAATCCAAAGTTAATTATCTTCATCTACATGCATACTCTGATTATTATAACGTGTTTGCGTCGCTTAGTGTTTGGCTACGGTCATGCAGAACGCAAATAACGGCGCGATGCGATTCGGCAAGACGAAATCTGTTGAAATGTATAGCTCTACTTCGCCTTAAAAAGAGCTGTACATTTCATTACGGTAAAGCGAATCGCATCGCGCCGGCATTCGCGTTCTGCATAACCGTAGCCTTTGTTCCGTTCCCGTTTAATGATGTCGTATTAAATGTGCATATTACAATTCGGCAGCACTTCAACTTCTCATTTGCACAAAATTTAAAAATATTCAATGAACTTCATTCAAAATATCAGACAAAAAGATATTACAATACTGCCAATGAACGGTCAACGTTTATTTACTAGAAAAAATGACTGACACGCAAGCAGCCGGGTTATCTTTCTTGTAAAAGTATTCTACTTCAACCTTGCGGTCGTGGCTTTGCATACAACCTTCTTGTGATTTTTTCCTGTAGGAGACTGAACCACTGCGACCATTGATAGTACAGTAATACCTCGATATAAGGCAACCTCGATATAACGTAACTCGATATAACGTAACTTTTTTCAATTTCCCAAAATTAAAGTACAACAATTATTTTTGGGGTGTATAATGTTCCGAATAAATGTTTTTAGTAAGTTTTGAAACCAATAAGTGCCGTAAAATGGGGCAAAATTGACATTTATTTTTCAATGTTTTGTGACTGGTTATGTTGGTCTACGAAAATTGTCTTAAAGGGACATAAGACAGATTTATATATACTTTTAAGTGAAGGGAAATAAGTTTTTGTGCACTTTTGAGTAACCATTAAGAATTTTGCACCAATGAAAAAATATTTTGAAGTAGAATACTTCTCTCAGGAAGTTCGGCTACATAGGGATGTGAAATGAAAATCTAAAACCGAAAAAAGTGAAAAATATGTCCAATTTCAAATGCTAATAAATCGATTAGTAATCGATGGATTTCCTCCGTTCTTGCAACAATAGATTGGAAAATCTTCTAAGATTCTTCCCAAAATAAGATAATTGTAATTTTATTATTCACACTATTGTACTATTGAAAATAGTCAAGCCTTGTCAAAACGAAAAATTCGACCTCTGATTGGTCGTTATATGATTGCTTTACAAGTACGGTCGACAGAATCATATACCTTGCAATTGGAAAGATGCTATTTGGCCTATAACAAGCCATTGGAAGTTAATAATTTTTGACAACGCAAGCAAGATTCTGTGTTGGATCCTAGCAATTTGAATTTGTCGCACCCGTCTAATTTACTGAATGTGAAATAGATTCCACAGTGCATGTTGTCTGTGTATCTTAATTCCCCCACTGTTAGGGCAGCTCAAAGGTTGTGATCAGCAACCGATTTTGAACCGCAAAATGCCTTTTTCAAGGCAAATAAACAAATAATTGAAGGTTAATAATTTTCTGGCATCAACACAAGCAGACATTCTGTGCGGGATGCAATCGAATTCTGTTGTAGTTGTCTAATTTTTACTTTATTTAGTAAATCCCCCACTGTAAGGGCAGCGCAAAGGCTGCAATCAGCATAACCGACTTTGAATATCAAACTGCCCTGTTAGAACGCATTCACAAAAGCAGTTAGTTCGACTATGCAGAGCTAATATGAAGTCGATTCAATCAATCAGCATAAACAGAATTTCGTCGTCTCCCAGCTGCCAAGTTGCAACATGATGCAACACGCAACAGCGAGCAAACGAAATCGCTTGATGTTACGAACCGCAATAAGATACGGGTTAAAACCGTTGCGTGTATGAGAGCACCATCGGTGTTTATTCGCTGGGTACAAAAATCAAATGCGAATTGTGGAATAATTCGTCTAAAGAACATTAGGAAATGGTAAAACTGAACTGAAAGGCGTGGCCTATTACGTAGCACCCTTCGGCTATAGAAGAGTGTTTCTGGGAAAACTAGCTACATTCATTAGTCGGAAGGTGAGCTGGATAGACCTCCACAACGTTGACAGCAGTAGCAGCAGATATCAGCGCTCAGCAGTAACTTCTGAGCAAAGCTTCTTCTCAGCAGTGCCTTCAAATTAAACAAATCACTTGCCCTGTGGTTGGTCACCACGTCTCAGGCCTCTGCCAGGCTGAAAGCCAACGCGAGCGATCGGGCGAGATTTTTGCCGTACAGCAGCCGGCACTTCCTCTAATGGAAAAGTTGGATCATTTTGTTCAGAAGAATATTACTGTCGGTAATATTACAGAGATGCGATTGCATTATATCCGATATGGAATTGAACAATTGTTCTTTTGAGGACAAATAAAATACTTAATTTGAAGAGTTAATAGCTTTGGGTACCAGTAGCAGTATGGTAACAGCCTCAGCGGTAGGTGCAGCCGGTACTTCCATGAGGCCGATGTTGTAAGGAAGTAAATGGAAGCGGCACGGCGAAACAGTTCGGGTGTGCTTAGACGCGCGTCATTTTCCGTTGTTGATATTATTCCTCACATTAAACGACGCGCTTTCGTACGATAGCGGCGGTATTAGCGGTGGATGCATTCGCCAACACTTACTCCAGTAAAGCCGTGTCTAATTTTCAATGTGAAAACACCTTTCTATTGTGTTGGCCGTGCGCATTAGGCCTCTGTCAGGCTAAACACGAAAAGCGGCACGAACCAATTCGCGCGGCCGTACGTTAATGTACAGCCGTAGGTAGAGCCGTACATTAACCTACGGCCGGGTGAATAGAATAGAATCTCTAACTACGATGCCGTTCCTGAATGCAAAACCACTATTTTTCTGCTATCGGAGCATCTTTACCGGTTGAGGGTTTCGGCCTTCCTCCGGTGAAGCTCTGCCTTATTTTGGCAACACAAGCATTCTGGATTTTGGCAATCAAAACTTCTGCTGGCTGTCTGATTTTCAGTGTGAAAACAGCCTTTAACTTTGCTATCAGAGTGCCTGACTACGATTTGGTAATATTGTTTGAATTAAATGCTTAAAAAATTTTACAATATTCCTCTTTCTCCCATTCAATAAAACAGGTAATACGATGCCTTCGTCATACGCAAGTTCACTATAACTCCCGCTATCGGCGTAACACAAAGATGCAATCAGCGTCATATCCGATTTTTTTTTTCAACAACAAACTGTCCTTTTTAGGTCAACCATGCAAATGAATTGAAGATTTAAAATTTTCTCGTTCTGAGCTTTAACCAAAAGTTAGTTATCTTAATTTGAATTCACATGTACATATATTCTGACTGTTGAAACTAGTTGGCGCCGCAAAGAGTTTGTACTTTTCCTGTTCAGTGAGGTCGTATTAATATGTGCAAACTGAAAAAATTACTGACACGCAAGCAGCCGGGTAAACTCTCTTGTAAAAGTATTCTACTTCAACCTTGCGGTCGTGGCTTTGCACACAACCTTCCTGTGATTTTTTTTCGTGCTTCGATATAACGTAACGAAAATAAAAATAAAGTTGCCTTATATCGAGGTATGACTGTAGATCTATTGTGGATATGTTATATTGATGGAGTTTTAGAAATTGCATTTTGAAGAAAGTTATAGTCAAAAAAATCGATCTCGAGCGGTAGTGTTGTCAGAAATGTTATTCTTGCATTTGAAAAATATAATTGCGTTTTTCAGTAGTTGACTTACTAACTTACTTCAGCAGCCTAGAGCCGTAGTGGCTCGAGCTGTATCAAGACTTTTCCTCCACTCCCCCCGGTCCTAGGCTAAAAAAGCATAGCCTTGGTGCTACATTCTGATTCGGAACTCGACCTTCTATTTATATACACAGACTTCGCAGCCAGCTGTTTTAGTTTACAGATCAATTGCGGGGCTACTGATACTAACAGCCTCTCCCGAGTCGGGACTCGAACCTACGACGACTGGCTTGTCGCTTGAGCTGATAGGGACTCGGTTCTGGACTACTGGTTGCCAATTTCTTAGGCGTCTGGCCACTCGTAAATCCAATTCAGCCTGATCAAGCCATCTAGAACGTAAAGCCTCTCTGTTTTGTAGTGCCGGTGGGGTCCTTGAAGATAACCGATTTTACCGTATTGTCGTCTGGCATCTTCGCCACATATGCGACCCATCGCAGTCTCCCGACCTTCGTCAGGTGCACAATGAAAGTTTCTCTAAGTATTGCCTGCAGCTCGTGATTCATACGCATGCGACCATGCAGAGGCTTTCGGTTTGTACTTCACCAAAACACGGACAGCGCGCGCGCTTAAACGGGATTCGAGAATGTCCCCGATAGCTTTGATAAGACGTGTCCGTTAATGCGGAAAACCGTAGTCGTGCATTATTTGCCATAGCTGGTCGCGATCGACTGTATCATACGCTGCCTTGAAGTCCACGAAGTCGTGATGTGTTGTACCTCCGGCATTTCTGAAGAATCTGTCGGAGAATGAAGATTTGATCCGTAGTGGCGCGTGCTTGATTTTGTCTTACGAATCCTTTTGTTAGAGGAGAAAGACGGCGTTGTTGTATCCCTTCTCGTAAAATTTACTTGTGTCATTAGCCCGAATCAGTTACTCCAGCTCTTCACGATCTCTACCCTCCTGTTGGCGTTTATTTCTCCTTAGAACTGTGGTCAAAAATTAACTGTCGAAATATGGCCGAGTTCACTTTTGTGACGAAGCTTAGATAGCTCATTAAAGCTAGTTTTTTTTTCCAAAGATTGCTAGCATTCTGCTATCAGGTGATGATATTTGGCTATACCCGCACCTTGAGGGGTCTGTCTATGTCTATGCCTACCTTCGTGCGTGCACGGTCCACGTTGATGATTCTGTAGTTGAAGAAATGAACTTTAATTCTCAACAAATCTTCTCATTGATCACCTTCCAGTTGATCATGCAATCCTGCATTTTGCCCAGCACACACAAACCTCTTCTCAGCTCGTTAGGTGCTCCACCGCCCTGGT
Source organism: Wyeomyia smithii (assembly GCF_029784165.1). NCBI lineage: Eukaryota > Metazoa > Arthropoda > Insecta > Diptera > Culicidae > Wyeomyia > Wyeomyia smithii. The sequence goes on from NC_073694.1 coordinate 164,011,416, forward strand.
AGAACTGGGTGCCACGAACCTCCACGGTTTCTCACTTTTGCGACAGATATTCGGCAAAGTCACGATGCTGAACTTGCGGGGTTCTAACTGCTCAAGCCACACCTTGTCTCCACTAACAAAATTTAGCGACTTGCAGTTCCAGATGGTACCGAGTCTCAATTCGTGGTCCGTTTTTCGTTGCCTAGGTCCGTGTCGAATATTCCGAGTTGTAATTTCAACACGTTTCGTAATTCGAGCGCCCGCTTCGCGTCAAACGCTGTTGTGGGCCGCCCCTGACCTGGGAAACAGACGCTGGGGTTTCCTTCGAGGAGGTCAGCCTCCCCCTCCCCTTTCCCTGTCAGCATACGACCAAGGTAAACCAAGGGTTGGTTACCATGATCCCTGCTGGTACCACGAGAAGGTAGGGACAGGAGTGGCTGGGCAGGATGTTACGGGTCACAATGGGATCTATTCTATGCCTGCAAGTACACAACGTGCTGATGGTACGCACTGCTCACTGAGCAGTGCTCAGGCATTTACCAACCGGCACATTTCAGAAAATTAATATTCTTTTATTTCAAATAGCTGACCTGGCAAACTTCGTCCTGCCTATTTAAGTGTTTGATTTAATAATTTTGAACATTTTAAATTCATTGATTCCTTGCGATTCGATTATATCGTTTAAAAATGATTGGTTTTATCGGAATGACAACATCCTCGACTTTTGGCTTTTGTACATGACCTCTATTCTAAATATATATTGGGTGCATTTCAGTTTTTCGTTGTTTTCCAGAAACTGAAAGTTGTTATCTTCTAATTCAATATGGTGTCCAGGGTCAATGCTTGGCTTCTCTACATCATTTTGATTACGGACATATCCATATGTAGTAGTATTCTATTATTTTTTAAAATTCAAACTGTTGTTTAAAATCAATATATAGCTCCTTGCATCATTATGGATTCGGTGATACTCATATTGGGTGGTATTTGGTCATTTTCGGCTGTTTTCCAGACACCGGAAGTCGCCATCTTACAATTTAGAATGTTGTCTACACACTTAGATTTTATTGCCGAGAACTCAACAGCTGATAAATTCAGCCAAGCGTTCTACGAGTTTTCGGCATAATTTTCAAGAAATTCTGCAAACGAAATTTAATACCTGCTGGTTTACGGTAGATCGATATATTTGCTGAATGTTCGTCGAAAAATATTGCTGACATTTGTTAAAAATTTCGCCGAGCTCCACCAGCTGTTGGGAAGTTTGCCGAGATAAATTAAGTGTGTAAGGTCGATTTGTGGCTTCAGTGCATCATAGCAATCCCGAAAATACCCATATTGGGTGGTATTTAGTCATTTGCCGCTATTTTTCAGAAACCGGAAGTCGCCATCTTGGATTTCAAAATGGCATTAGGAGACAATTTTTGGCCTCTGAGCGTCAATCTGGTTAAAGAAACACTCATATTTCGTGTTATTTGGTCATTTTCGGCTGTTTTCCAGACACCGAAAGTCGCCATCTTGCAATTCGGAATGTTGTCTGAGGTCGATTTGTGGCTTCAGTGCATCATAACAATTCCGGAAATACCCATGTTGGGTCATTTGCCGCTATTTTTCAAAAACGGGAAGTCGCCATCTTGGATTTCGAAATGGTATGTGGAAACATGCCAGAAGAAGGAATGGTGTCTAGACATTATTGACATGTTTGTTACACCTAAAAACATTCACCTGCCAAATTTGGTTATATGTGCTTGATTGGTTCTCGAGCTGTGCGTAATTTGAGTTTCATTTGTATGGGACCCCTCCCTTATAGAAGAGAGAGGGGTGTCTAACCATTATGGATATATTTGTTACCCCTAAAAACAATCACCTGCCAAATTTGGCTCCATTTAATTGGTTGGTTCTCGAGATAAGCAGAAATATGTGTTTCATTTGTTATGAAACCCTCCCTCACAGAAGAGGGAGGGGAATCGAACCACTATGGACATACTTGTTACCTCCAAAAACATTCACATACCAAATTTGGTTGTATTTGGTTGATTGGTTCTCGAGCTGTGCGAAATTCGTGTTTCATTTGTATGGGACCCCTCCCTTGTAGAAGAGGGAGAGGTGTCAAACCATTATGGATATATTTGTTACCCTTAAAAACATTCACCTACCAAATTTGGTTCTATTTACTTGGTTAGTTCTCGAGATGTGCAGAAATTTATGTTTCATTTGTATGGGACCCCTCCCTTACAGAAGAGGGAAGGGTGTCTATCCAACATGGACATATTTGTTACTTCTAAAAACATCCACATGCCAAATTTGGTTGCATTTGCTTGGTTAGTTTTCGAGATGTGCAGAAATTTGTGTTTCATTTGTATGGGACCCCTCCCTTACAGAAGTGGGAGGGGTCTCAAACTATCTTAGTCACCTTTCCCGGCCCCTAAAAAAACAATATCGCACGCTTAGCTTTGGGGCTAATAGCGGTCTCAATCAACTAGATTATAGTTGAGAGAATTCGTTATCGATATTGTTTTTGGCACATTTTGCATGTGTAGGATAAGTACAACGATACACCGTGCCCCAGTGCTGTGTCGAGAAAATTTCCAGCTCGAGAAGTTCCTTGACTCGATCAGGAATCGAACCCGATATCACAACCGTGTGGTAGAGCTAGCCGACCGACATCGCTAACAACAGAGCCACGGGGACCGACGGCTTTTAGGGGCCGTCGGTCCCCGTGGCTCTGTTGTTAGCGATGTGCATCATAGCACATACATAGCCTATATACAAAATTTCCCGCCGATCGGTTCGGTAGTTTCCAAGCCTATATGAATCAGACAGACAGACAGACAGACAGACAGACAGACAGACAGACAGACAGACAGAGCTGCATTTTTATATGTTTAGATTTGACAACACCGTCGTATTTCTGAGAAAAGTTTTACAAGAAAAAAACTTAGCACTTAGAGATATTATGCGCATAACTCGAGTTACAGCATTTTTGAGAAACGAAGTCAAATTTATTCTGATTTGCTCACAATTTCTATTTCTATTTTGCTATAATTTCTGTTTTAATTTAAGACATTATGTATTATGCAATTTGAAAGAATTTAGTCAAGGAACTCAAAGTGTTTATAAATTCTTTTTCTGCCTTTTTCTGGGTCTTGTTCTGGTTTAAATTTTTTTCTTGTTTTTGAAAACTTTTACCTCATTTGTTTGTCATTTCTCTAGAATCAAAAAACATCAATGATTAGCTAATCTTGTATAGTTTTTATGCAAAAAGAATAATATTTTTCTGAAATTAGCTTTTTAAGATAAATAGTTTTAACCCGTAAAGACCCGGGACGGAACTTTTTTTTAGAAAATGGTCGTTCTCAGCGATGCTGCGGCCGATTTGAGTAAACTCGGAATATTATTCAAGGGGAATAGTTGCTCTAAGTTTTAGTAAGGGTGCCACCCCTCTGAACCCCTCCCAGTTTATGTGAGACCCAAATATGTCTGTGCCTTTTTTTATTTTTTCCTACTGATTGAACAAACGCATGGATTTATCATACGTATCAAATGTCCTTTGCATCAAATCATGTCGAGTAGATGAAATACGATTAACAAAAGTAAATTTTGAAGTTACCAAATTATTTCAGTGCAAAATCACATAACTACGTATTTTCATAGAAAGTCAAAAAAGATGTTCTACTGAGGCTAGAATAAATCTTTCGCCATATTCGAATTCAGGAGACCTTTTTCTAGAAATGCAAAGTTGAAAAATGGAAAAACAAAATAGAAACCTACTGTGAGAGACTGAGAAAATCGAATTTCCATGAAAATTCGTACTTTAGTGAATTCAAACTTGTTTTTCTCAAAATCTGTTCATGATAGAATAAATCTTTCGCCAAATTTGAATTCAGGAGACCTTTTTCTAAAATTCCTAAGTTGAAAAATGGAAAAACAAAATAGAAACCTACTGTGAGAGACTGAGAAAATCGAATTTCCATGAAAATTCGTACTTTAGTGAATTCAAACTTGTTTTTCTCAAAATCTGTTCATGCTAGAATAAATCTTTCACCATATTTGAATTCAGGAGACCTTTTTCTAGAAATGCAAAGTTGAAAAATGGAAAAACAAAATAGAAACCTACTGTGAGAGACTGAGAAAATCGAATTTCCATGAAAATTCGTACTTTAGTGAATTCAAACTTGTTTTTCTCAAAATCTGTTCCTGCTAGAATAAATCTTTCGCCATATTTGAATTCAGGAGACCTTTTTCTAGAAATGCAAAGTTGAAAAATGGAAAAACAAAATAGAAAACTACTGTGAGAGACTGAGAAAATCGAATTTCCATGAAAATTCGTACTTTAGTGAATTCAAACTTGTTTTTCTCAAATCTGTTCATGCTAGAATAAATCTTTCGCCATATTCGAAATCAGGAGACCTTTTTCTAGAAATGCAAAGTTGAAAAATGGAAAAACAAAATAGAAACCTACTGTGAGAGACTGAGAAAATCGAATTTCCATGAAAATTCGTACTTTAGTGAATTCAAACTTGTTTTTCTCAAAATCTGTTCATGCTAGAATAAATCTTTCGCCATATTTGAATTCAGGAGACCTTTTTCTAGAAATGCAAAGTTGAAAAATGGAAAAACAAAATAGAAACCTACTGTGAGAGACTGAGAAAATCGAATTTCCATGAAAATTCGTACTTTAGTGAATTCAAACTTGTTTTTCTCAAAATCTGTTCATGCTGGAATAAATCTTCCGCCATATTCGAATTCAGGAGACCTTTTTCTAGAAATGCAAAGTTGAAAAATGGAAAAACAAAATAGAAACCTACTGTGAGAGACTGAGAAAATCGAATTTCCATGAAAATTCGTACTTTAGTGAATTCAAACTTGTTTTTCTCAAAATCTGTTCATGCTAGAATGAATCTTTCGCCATATTCAAATTCAGGAGACCTTTTTCTAAAAATGTAAAGTTGAAAAATGGAAAAACAAAATAGAAACCTACTGTGAGAGACTGAGAAAATCGAATTTCCATGAAAATTCGTACTTTAGTGAATTCAAACTTGTTTTTCTCAAAATCTGTTCATGCTAGAATAAATCTTTTGCCATATTTGAATTCAGGAGACCTTTTTCTAAAAATGCAAAGTTGAAAAATTGAAAAACAAAATAAAAACCTACTGTGAGAGACTGAGAAAATCGAATTTTCATGAAAATTCGTACTTTAGTGAATTCAAACTTGTTTTTCTCAAAATCTGTTCATGCTAGAATAAATCTTTCGCCATATTTGAATTCAGGAGACCTTTTTCTAGAAATGCAAAGTTGAAAAATGGAAAAACAAAATAGAAACCTACTGTGAGAGACTGAGAAAATCGAATTTCCATGAAAATTCGTACTTTAGTGAATTCAAACTTGTTTTTCTCAAATCTGTTCATGCTAGAATAAATCTTTCGCCATATTCGAATTCAGGAGACCTTTTTCTAGAAATGCAAAGTTGAAAAATGGAAAAACAAAATAGAAACCTACTGTGAGAGACTGAGAAAATCGAATTTCCATGAAAATTCGTACTTTAGTGAATTCAAACTTGTTTTTCTCAAAATCTGTCCATGCTAGAATAAATCTTTCGCCATATTTGAATTCAGGAGACCTTTTTCTAGAAATGCAAAGTTGAAAAATGGAAAAACAAAATAGAAACCTACTGTGAGAGACTGAGAAAATCGAATTTCCATGAAAATTCGTACTTTAGTGAATTCAAACTTGTTTTTCTCAAAATCTGTTCATGCTGGAATAAATCTTCCGCCATATTCGAATTCAGGAGACCTTTTTCTAGAAATGCAAAGTTGAAAAATGGAAAAACAAAATAGAAACCTACTGTGAGAGACTGAGAAAATCGAATTTCCATGAAAATTCGTACTTTAGTGAATTCAAACTTGTTTTTCTCAAAATCTGTTCATGCTAGAATGAATCTTTCGCCATATTCGAATTCAGGAGACCTTTTTCTAAAAATGTAAAGTTGAAAAATGGAAAAACAAAATAGAAACCTACTGTGAGAGACTGAGAAAATCGAATTTCCATGAAAATTCGTACTTTAGTGAATTCAAACTTGTTTTTCTCAAAATCTGTTCATGCTAGAATAAATCTTTTGCCATATTTGAATTCAGGAGACCTTTTTCTGAAAATGCAAAGTTGAAAAATTGAAAAACAAAATAAAAACCTACTGTGAGAGACTGAGAAAATCGAATTTCCATGAAAATTGGTACTTTAGTGAATTCAAACTTGTTTTTCTCAAAATCTGTTCATGCTAGAATAAATCTTTCGCCATATTTGAATTCAGGAGACCTTTTTCTAGAAATGCAAAGTTGAAAAATGGAAAAACAAAATAGAAACCTACTGTGAGAGACTGAGAAAATCGAATTTCCATGAAAATTCGTACTTTAGTGAATTCAAACTTGTTTTTCTCAAAATCTGTTCATGCTAGAATAAATCTTTCGCCATATTCGAATTCAGGAGACCTTTTTCTAGAAATGCAAAGTTGAAAAATGGAAAAACAAAATAGAAACCTACTGTGAGAGACTGAGAAAATCGAATTTCCATGAAAATTCGTACTTTAGTGAATTCAAACTTGTTTTTCTCAAAATCTGTTCATGCTAGAATGAATCTTTCGCCATATTCAAATTCAGGAGACCTTTTCTAAAAATGTAAAGTTGAAAAATGGAAAAACAAAATAGAAACCTACTGTGAGAGACTGAGAAAATCAAATTTCCATGGAAATTCGTACTTTAGTGAATTCAAACTTGTTTTTCTCAAAATCTGTTCATGCTAGAATAAATCTTTTGCCATATTTGAATTCAGGAGACCTTTTTCTAAAAATGCAAAGTTGAAAAATTGAAAAACAAAATAGAAACCTACTGTGAGAGACTGAGAAAATCGAATTTCCATGAAAATTCGTACTTTAGTGAATTCAAACTTGTTTTTCTCAAAATCTGTATATGCTAGAATGAATCTTTTAACATATTTGGGCTTAGAAGACCTAATTCTAAAAATGTAGAGTGGAAAACTTGAAGGACACAGCTATAATCTCCCTCAGTAGAACATCTTTTTTGACTTTCTATGAAAATACGTAGTTATGTGATTTTGCACTGAAATAATTTGGTAACTTCAAAATTTACTTTTGTTAATCGTATTTCATCTACTCGACATGATTTGATGCAAAGGACATTTGATACGTATGATAAATCCATGCGTTTGTGCAATCAGTAGGAAAAAATAAAAAAAGGCACAGACATATTTGGGTCTCACATAAACTGGGAGGGGTTCAGAGGGGTGGCTCTAAAACTTAGAGCAACTATTCCCCTTGAATAATATTCCGAGTTTACTCAAATCGGCCGCAGCATCGCTGAGAACGACCATTTTCTAAAAAAAAGTTCCGTCCCGGGTCTTTACGGGTTAAATACTAATCAAATACTATATTTTTGTTGCAAAAAAAGTTTTTTCATGCTGTACATTCTTTCAGAAAGACTAAATTATTATCTGCAACTTTGCCGGAGATGTCACATCTATTAAACAAACAATTCTGGCATTAAAAATACTGACATCGTTTCATTCTTTGTTTTATTTCGATAAAATGATTTCTGATGTTATTTTATAATCAGTTTTCTTTTAGATATTCGCTATTAGTTCTTCATCATTCTTTCTCTATTTTTGGTGTTATGAGAATTCCTTTTTAAAAGTTTGTTTTCTCCATATTCTTTTTTCGCTGCTTTATGCCCTGAATAAATCATAATGTACACACCAAAAGATTTTTAAGTTGGGATCTTCTGGTTCTCTTTTTGAGGTTTACTACAAGGGTTACAGTCGTAGGGGCTGTATGAAATAGTGACGTAAGAATAAACGCTGTAAATAGAGAAAAAAAAAATAGTTTTAAAGGCTTCAGAGTCCACAGACAGAATCAATTTGTTTGTTCAGTGACTTACGTATTTTTATTCTCAGCCTTCCGCAGCAAATTTCGTCTACACTTGGCGATGTTGTACCCGTAGTTAAAACAATTTATTTGAAGCATATTGTTGTTGTTGAATACGCATCCAAGACATTCTCCTAATGTGTCTAAATCAGAATTACTTCTACTCCCTTAAAAACCAAATCCAACAATACCTATGTTATCAAAAAATTCACAAGTATTCGCCGGCTCTTACTCTTTCATAAGTTCGTAAATTTAGCAATTTACTCTTTCGATGTTATGCCGGTCACAATTATTTAGTGATCATCGAAGATAAAACGAAATAAAAATAATTTAATCATTTTAACAATTGCGAAAATATTTTTTTTCAATAATTTTTGGTTTCTATGGTAACCACATTCAAGAGATAAACTATTAATTACTATCAACAGAAGCATTGTAGTTTTCCCTTTTTTTGTGTTCATCTATTTTTTCTTTGACACGGCACAAATAGTAGTTTTTCCTTGATTGTGCACGAATAGAAATCGTGTATCGCTTCAATGATAGACCAGCGCACAGTGAGGAATCGCTGGCCATCAGCCAGAACAACATGGATTGCCAAAAAAATTTTTTTTCGTTAGCTGTTTCATAATATTTTTCCTTCATTGCTGTAACATTCAAGTGTCTAAATCCAGAATTCAGGCGCAATATGATGAAATCTGAATTTTTCTGACTTTTCAAAGCTTGGCATACTGACGGTTTTTGACATTTTCTTGAAAAAAAGTACATTACTTTGAATCGCTCTGTAGCTTCAATGATAGTTTGGATTTTTTTGACGTCAAAGGAAAAGTTGTTGTAAAGATTGTGCAAAATAAACCCCTTTCATTAGATATCATGAAATTTGGTCATAGTAGGCCTCACTGTGAACTGGTCCAGTCCACATAAGCACTGAGGAAGACTGTATGTCACAGTCGAAATATATATTTGCGCGGACTGAATTTCAATATTTATTTCCAAAGAAAATTCTAGTAGAGTATAACGAAAACCGATAACTATTTCTTTGATTTCATAGTAGGCCTGACAATTAATTAAATAAAAAAACGTGATTTTTTTGTAGAAAAGTAGCTTAAAAGTTTAGTTGCCGCAGTTTGCCACGGTTGTGACTACATTCAAAAATTAGGTAAAAACGTAAGCTTTCAAATGCATACTGTCCGCTGTAGCGTAAAACTGCGCAAATTGTCACCTTAGTGAAAAAGCGATAGCAGATTTTTTAATTTTTTTTTCTAAAGTTGAAATTTCATCCAGGATTAATTTTAATCATAACCATGATACCCCATTAATAAAAATCTAGCGAACTCAATCCGTAAAAATGCAACATAAATTTGGGCAAAAATCATAAAATTTATCAATAAAAAGTTATAAAAATACGTGTTAAAGAAAAAACAGTGAACAAATATTTATGAAATTTTAATTATGTAAAACTATTTTACACAATTAAAATTTCAATTAAATCATATATTTTCAATTTATGATCATGAAATTCGCTACACTGATTGAAGTGTCAAATCCTAGCAGCAAATTAATACCATCAAACTCCGGCTAACAATAGCCCATTTGCAGATTGCTTTTGCTTCGCACTCGTTTGCATACAAAAGTAAAGCACACAGTTTGCTGTATGAGAAAAAAACAAAGAACATTCGTCGCCTTCCGCATCTTTTCGAATAAAACGTTAAGTGATTCCAGGGTCTAGGTTTTCGAGTTCAGAAATTCGGTGAATTTTATTATGGAGTTTTCAACTTCAGCGGCACCGCCTTATTCATTCAGTTGTCAGTTCATGGTTTTATATATGTATTTGAATGTCCTCTTTTTAACCATAGAAACCGGATTAGAAAGACAACATATACATGAAACAATGAATCATCGACAATCACTAGAAGAATAGCAGCGAGAGAATTTTTTCCTGCTGATAATAAAAATGAATTTCAAATTTTTCTGGAAACAATTCTACAGGAGATTTCAGCAATCACAGCGAAAGATGATAATGATGATGATTGTTTTTCAATTTGTTATTAGTTTGCATTACTTATGTTGTTTAAATTAATAAAAAAAAAATATATTTATTTAGGCAAAATTTGTTTGGGTCGTCCATAAATTACGTATTTTTTTCAATGGGGAGGACGCCCATTGGCAGTACTTGTGGTCAAAGATCATATAATTCTATAAAAAATGTAAGGGAAAAAGTGCCAGAAAAAATTAAAAATTGAATTTCGTGCTTTATGGACAGCCCCAAACAAAACATGGATAACAGATTCGTGTTCAGCGCGCCAAAATTATGTAAAAACCAAGTTTTTGTCGCATTTATCGACACTTTTTTTGCTTGGCCAGCCTTTGCATGAAGTCGCCCCACTGTGCAGCGGCGCTTTGCTCCAGCATGTTTTCTTTCAAGACATCAGTTTTCATTACGTTCTAACATCAGATTGAGAAATTGTTAACTTTTCGAAAAACCTTCACTTTCGAGACATCAAATTAGCCTAGGTTCATGAAGGCAAACATTAATTAACCTGTTCGGTTGGGAAGACTCTGGTTGGTGTCTATCCATGTCGTCTATGATAGCCATGTTCGCATGTGATTTTTTTATTCCTGTATGGACTTCCTTACTGCGACCGGAATCGTTGATCTATTGTGAGATATGCCCGGGTGTCTGCTTCTATTTTTAGCAATACCGCTATTGAGGAGTGGCATGCTTATTATTATTTTTGATCAGTGCTTTTGTGTAATGTACTTCCCCTCGTTTCACACGCTTACTGTTCTTCTATACCGAGCCTCCTTCCTCTTGCCAAATATCTCCAATTATAATTCCCTGGAGAAGTTTCATCGTGCGTCCTTCTGGCCAGTTTTATTGATAAGAGGGACTTAATTTTTGTTAAGAGGAAGTCACGCACAGGTATTATAGAATTCAGCGTAAAGGAAGGGTAAGTGGTGGAGAGCCTGAGAATAAACTCATACTCAAAGTCCTTTTTGACATCGAATGGGATTCTACTAAGATTCGAACCCACGACCATCCACTTGACAAAGCGGACTCTGTAACCTTGCGGCTACGCAGCTCCCCCGCATGTGATTGGTTCATTGTTCGCGTAAATTTGTCCTTGAAACTTGTTATCAATTTTTACCGCTGAGCATTGATATAACAGTGATATTCAACAACATATTGTTTATTGTTTTCCATCATGTGGATATGCTGTTATTATCGTTTGAAATCTGACGGAACATTTACCAGTTTCATTTCCAATTTTACAGAATGTACCCCAGTATGAAAACAAAGAAGTAGTCCCACGTCAAAAAAAGTATTTCGTTTGAATGAGCAAGAAGTAAAATTGAATTCTCATTTCAACATTCAGCATATTTTTTACTTTTCCAGATAGAAACAAATGTTCTGGTTATTACAGGTATTTCAGGTTTATTCATGTGCTAAAGATCCTGAAGTATCTATGAATATATCTTCTGAAGATGTCAACTTCCTAAGCATAAATTGAAAATTCAATGCATATTAACGTATTTTAATTCTAAATTTTTTCATACGTTTTATTACTCAATTATGTGCCGATTTATTGTATGAATCATTGAATGATTAACTATTTTTGATATTTCTCAAGCTAAAGGAGTTGCATATGATTTTGAATAAAGGAGTTGCATATGATTTTGGAATAAATATTTTCCATTCAACATTAACTGCTTCGACAGCCTATATTTTCGCTCCATTTCCTCATACTGCAGTTCGTAACGTATTTCATTTATTTACACTCACACGTCACTCATCTCGCTCGGTAGTCATCAGAGTAAAGCTTCGTCTAGCGGAGAGCCAAGAGAACAAGATGTAAAGAGCGAGAGTGATTATTCTAACGCGCTGGGTGTGCTCGGCCGCACTTTGAGTGTATCAGCTGAGTGAGTTCTTGCGCCAGCATAACCCACTGCAAAACACAGAGCAGACGGAGAGGGCACGAATAGGCCGAAAGAGTTCTGATGCTGCCGCTAGTACTACTGCCATTGGGTCGTGTACTTACTGCTACATATCGCCCCACTGACTGCGGTTCGTCTGCTGTTTTTCCGACCCGAATGTATCGAATTTTCCTCGCCGTTTTTCATCTCGCTGGTCGGTTCAGTCAGAATTTGTGCGCGTCGCCAGACAAAGGTGATTTCTCATGTAACCGTGCGTAAAATCGTCATTAATACGGTATAAGTGTGTGGTGCTGGGGTCACCGGACGCCACTTTTCCCCGACCATCATCGACTATGCGTACTGTTTTTTTTTCTGGTCTCAGTTGCGGGTGGGAAACTGAACCTGTGCGTGTGTTTTTTACTACCACTGGATTAGATGCGAATGAGAAAAGAACCAGTGCAAGTAATGAAGCGGAACTAGTGCAAATCACAGCCGCAAAGTGGTTGCTGTTGTGTGAGAAGCAACAGTGCGAAATTTGATCTGAAATGTTGTCCACGAGGATGCTGCAAAAGTGAAGAAGCAAAAATTATTGATTGCAAAACAGTGTGAAACCGCGACAGAAAACCAACTATTTTTCAGCGGTAGTAGTTGTAGTGGGTGCAAAAATAGTTCAAATGTTTTTACCGACCCTTAGTGCAGTAGCAATAGCAACAGCAGCAGCAGCAGCCGCATCCGACTATGCGTGTATGTGTTCAAGTGTGCAGCAGTCGGTAAGCAGATGTACGCTCCTTTAGAAAAGCGGAAAAATAGCTAAAGTGCGCTCTGGTGCTGTTTAATTATTTACAGCACTTACCGTGGGGGAAAGGTTTTTGTCGACCGGAAAGCAATATTCAAACGAAATATTTTTCTTGCTTTCTAGTGTACCGTGCGTAGGTGTGTACCTGGTTGTCCTTCTACATACATGTAGATGCCCGTGATCTGTGTAGTTCAAATAGTGTTTTGCTCATTAGGCATTAGTAGCCGAGTAGAGAAAACTTTCTATCGAAATTGCAAGATATTGCAACAATCTACTCAAGCAGGTTGGTGGAAATAAAAGGTTCATGTTGTTAGGGCGAGTTTCGTCCGCTGGTGTTATGTAATTTGATATTTATCAAAAATTGTGAGGCACAACTGTTAGAAGAATAAAAAACAGCTATAGATTATAAGTTCACACCTACGATACTGCCGAATGGGTTTGTGTTCCTGTTGGTTGATTCAACAACTGCAAGTAAAGGAAGACAGCAACGGTTTGGTGATAGCAAAAGAGCAGCTATTTGAACAGGTCTGTATACACCCCAAACAATTATACTTTAACAAGAATTTTTGGATATACTTATTTGGAGATTCCTATTAAAACATAACTCGAATGGTTTGTTTGCTTAGACTTGGCTTTATGATAGTTTTTAAAAACATTTCATTTTCTTATTCAGTAATACATTTTTCACAACAATTCTCCTAGCAATCATTCAAGACGACATTGAGCCCCAATGGACCGAATTTTTTTTATACCATTTGACTCAGCTCTCTAAACTGAATATTTAGTGTATGTGTACTTTCATGTCTACTGAGAGACCCTATAAATTGCCGTTCAACGTTATTGAATAAATTGTATATATTTCAAATCTTTAAATAATTAATTTTATAATTTAGAGTTGTGAGCCGATAGTGATCTTGTTAATTCGGACCAGAACCGGAACTAGTAACGAACCAGATCGTGCTTCCGGAGTCTGGAAATGTCTGGTTTATTTTTGACAGCAAGAGTTACATGTGTGGCTCCCAATATGTATTACGCGCCTGTTGTGAAAGTTGTATACATTAAATCAAACTTATACCACATGACGACCGATGCTCAAGTAGCGTTATATAACTGCCTCAAAATGGAAAAGGGCACGATGAAGCACGTATTTTATATTTTCATGGTGGAACACACATTCTCACGTATATCTACCTTCATGTATATTTACGCGAACAGGTTTAATATCAGGCTGTGATAACGCCTGATTCGTTCTCTGTAAAACTGGGTATATGTATTTCTTACCGCAGGAAATGGTTATAGAGTTGATAATAAAAGGTAAAAGTGGTTTCTCACTAAAAGAGAAAATCCGTCCAGCTGTTAAAAAATATGAGCAATAATGTTCCAAAAATGAACTTTTTGCATCTTAAATTTGTTTATACGTCATGTACGGTTCCCAGAAGAAATATGAGGCCTGGAGTTTTCTTTCACCTAACCTTTCAGGCGATCAAATATCGTGTTATCTTTTTGAGAATTGTTAATACATTTTGATAACAATTCAGTATTTTCCTTAAAAGTTCAGTCAACTGCAAATAACAGATATTTCACTATCATTTACAGTCAATTTTTGTAAAGACAGAGCGTGCACTGAGAGCAAACAAATATTTTTCGTTTACTTTCTATAAACTAAAAATGTTGACCATGAAAACATGACACAGATTGCTCTCCGTCCGAAAACAGAAAAAATGATTGCAGGAAAACAAACATTGCATGAATGTTTTCAGTACTACACAATCTAAGAAATTTTGGACCTGCTGATGAAAAACTATAGTCAAATAGTCAAATTTTTATAACGTTTCAGTAGCGGTTCTCTAAGATTTTAATGCCAGTTTTGTAGCACTTCGCGTCTAGTTCTTCGAAATAATCTTCTGTTTCCAACTTTACCTCATCATTCGAGTGGAATTGCTTACCAGCGAGGCGACGAACTCAGAGCTACAGAGATAAATACAGAGATTGTAGCGCAATACCTTTATTATATCGGTTATATCGCGTTCAGATTAAACGGGAGCGTTGTCTTGGTGAAAGAGCACTTAATTACGGCATTCAAGTCGATGAATATTATGTCATTAAAAACTGTTATATTGCTTATGGTGTTCGGTTTTAGTCGTGTACGCATTAAAATCTTATTGGATTTAAACAACTGTGTCATGATATGTTATCACCATTCTAGTTAAGGTTGGTGAAACCGGCCAATTCCTTAGATTTTTTATTCGCAACGCCATCTCTGTGTCAGGCCAAAGACTTTTCAGCCTATGTAGTAGTTAAGGTGTGCCCCGAGAACGGCTAACGTTGTGCAAGTGTGAATTGTCTGCTAGTAAAACTTTGCAACTTTAGTGCATTTTACCAATTATTTGTACTAAAACCGGAGTATTCCGTATGAGTAGTTGCTGCAGGCTGTGAAGCCTCTTTAATATGCAACGAATTTGATGCAGGCCATTGCAGGCAAGACAACGATTTTGTTTTTCTTTTCCTCAACTGGCTACAGACCTTCGGGGAAGTTGGGTTTTTCCAAAGATGACTAGAACAAGATACCAGACTTCCAGTTTTTTCTGATTACACAGTGCAACAATTTTTTTGCCTTGGCTTCTATGTATGAATTTTGGTGAAGTTTAATGCAAAAATAAATTTCCCCGAGTTTAAACATATTTTAACTTAAGGGGCAACAATGGCGCCATTTTGAATTTTCGAGGAATAGGAAATTTTCTATGATTTTTCGACGCCATTTTGTTTTAAGACCAAATATCAAAATTCTAAGAGTTTGTCCAGCATCTTCTTACCCAAAACAGATCTTAAATCGGACAAAAACTGAGTTCAAAACGGTGATTCTACGAAAACGGTTTGGCACGGTTTTAGTATATTTTACAAAGCAGAATGATATTGAGTATGTCTAAGCATTAATAGTAATGCGCTAGTATCTAAAAGTGGTAGTCAAATTATATCTTATATTGAGTAAAAAAGTCTCAGAAATCGATTGGTAGGTGTCTGATCTACGTAGAATGTCAACAATATGTCGATTTCGCCCAAATAGGGGAATTGGTGCTAAATTTATATGTTGCCGACATTTTACGTGGATCAGACACCAACCAGTCGATTCCTGAGACTTTTTTACCCAACTTAGGGCAAAATTTGACTGCCACTTTTAGATATCAAGGCATTAGCAATAATGCTAAGACATACTCGATATTATTCTGCTTTGTAAATTAAAACCATGCTTAAACCATGCTAAAACCATGCCAAAACCGTTTTCGTAGAATCATCGTTTTGAACTCAGTTTTTTTCCGATTAAAGATTTGTTTTACCTTTGTTATACTATTACCTTTGTTATACTAAACAAAGGTTATAAAATCGGTCGAAAAACGCAAAATAGATCCGAAGACCAGAGGGCCAAATGGTATATACCATTCGACTTAGTTCGACGAACTGATCAATGTCTGTTCGTGTGTATGTGTGTGCGTATGTGTGTGTGTATGTATGTTGTCTGTATGTATGTGACGCAAAATACTAACGCACCTTTCTTATGGAACGCAATATCCGATTTTGATGATTTTATATGCAAATGAAAGCTACTGTGCTCCCCCAGAATGCTACCGAGTGGATTTTTGATTATTGGCTTAGATTTTGAGATATTGATCATAGAGTATTTTTTAACATAGGATATTTAGCTTTAAACACAAAATGAATCTGTTGAGGGCCAAGTGTCGTATACCAATCGACTCAGTGCGTCTAAATGAACATTGCCTATATACATGTGTATGTGTTTATGTACGTTAGTATTTGTAAATATGTTGTTTATATGTGTAGTATATCAAAATTGAACAAAAAAACCTAAATTAATCCACCTAGTGGTGCAGAAACCTTTGTTATACTAACTATTACTTTATACATATATAACCAGTCACTTACAAATCGTATACCATCATAAGTCCAATTTCGATAATGAATGAAATGAATTTGAAAGATAGTTTTCAAAGAGTTAACCAAAGAAGATCATTGAATTAAAGCTTGACGTGGTTTTTGCAAATAATATGAATGTTACCACTGGAGTACATGAGTCTTATTTTTTCGATCACAAACCAATTTTTAAATGCTGGCTTGAAGTAATTGAATTTTTTTTTTGAGATAATCGAACGTGGGGAAACAGTAACAGATAACAATGATGCTGATTTCACACTAGAACAGCAAACATGTATGTTAGTTTAATGTGGTTCTACTTATTCGCTTTATTTTCAGAAATCGCAGGACCTAGATTTATGAATCAGCATCAAGTTTTTTTCACGAATTGAAGCAAACTTCTACAAACCTGCTCTCGAAATATAGTTTAGAATTATACAGGGCAAAAATATAGCTATTGATGATTATTAATTCTATCTCAAATGCATTATCTGAGAATAAAAGTTATCTATGATCTTTGAGAATTTTAGATTTTCAGAGTGTAGGCGAGAACATTATTCTTTTCGAAGGCCTAGGCTTTATGAAAAATCCGAAATAAAGACTTTCTAAATTTTGCTGCGATATCGAGAAGTGGAATAACATGGTTACTAGGGTGGGGAATCGTTATATGGAAAAAACGAAATTTGATAGCAGAAAGCCAGAACCAAGTTTTTTTTGTTCTATTTGGGGCCCCAAACAATCCTGAATTTATTGGAAGTCGATTGGTTTTGTCTCCGCTTGGCGCATTGCATTTTAAATTTATATGGAGATTTGTATGGAAAAACCAACTTTTTGGCATTTTCCATTCTAAAGAGCTCAAAATGGCTCAAACCATAGGTTTCATGACTGCATATGGTAGGTTTTTTGATGCCTAACAACTTGGCCGAAGATACTAAAGAGCTAGGGTGTGCCAAAAAATACTAGAGCTATTCAAAGTTGAGTATGTCGAAATTTATGTTGCAAATCATTTTTTCTGCCAACACTTCCAGTGTACCGGCGTTAGTCAGATTTCCATCAGAAGTAACCTCTGAAACACGTTGTACATTCTATTTACGCCTAGAATATTGACCTTAATTTGTTTGCTTGGTCCAGCTGAGTGTATAAACTCGTTACGACAGGTTACTTCTGATGGGAATCCAACTGACGCCGGTACATCGGTAATGTTGGCAGAAAACAAGATTTTTTGCATTTAAATCGACATACTCGACTTTGAACAGCTATGGCTCTTCTTAGGGACATTCTCGCTCTTCAAAGTCTTTTGCGAAGTTGTTAGGCATCTAAAATACTATACTTTAACATAATGTAGTGCATTATTAGAGCATTATTGAGCTTTCTAGAAAGGTAAATGCAAAAAAGTAGGTTTTCCCTTATGAATTTTCATACAAATTTAAAATGCAATGCGCCAAGCGGAGACAGACCCAATCGACTTCAAGTAAGTTTGGGGTTGTATGGGACCCCAAAAGAAACCAAAAAAACTTAGTTCTGGAAAATCGATCATTTTTCCCCACCCTAATGGATACTCTGTTTGCACTTAGTCTTAAATTAATGAATGATACAATATGCAAAATTTATATCTTACATGAGCATATTGTATCATTCATAGAGATAAGTGACTTTTCAGCTGCGCACACTAGTAAACGTGTATAGCCATGTAGAGCTGCTTCAACACTTTTTCCGTGCTCACTTCTTATAAAATGTATACTAAATTGTACGTTGAACCTAGATTTGCGAAGAGTAAGAAACATTTACAGCTTTCGGGAGCCAAGCATTGTAGTAAAATCTGATCCTACAGTGTGCCAATGTAAAACAATTAGCGATGCAGATATTTTAAAAAGCTTTACCAAAGATGTATAGACCTATTTCCGTACGAATGTGTCAGTGCCACCCGTTGAGAAAAACACAAATAAATCGCTAGTTTTTTGCAATGCTACGTTTTGAACAGCTGGAAATATTTTCAGTTGAACACTTATTTCATGCTTTAAATTTGTCACCAGGAATCTAAAGTAGCTGATGAACGTAATCGGCAAAATAAAGAAAAAGTGTTGAAGTAACTCTACATGGCTCTACACGTTTACTAGTGTGCGCAGGTGAAAAGTCACTTATCTCTATGAATGATACAATATGCTCATGTAAGATATAAATATTGCTTTCTAATTTAAGACTAAGTGCAAACAGAGTATCCATGTTATTCCACTTCTCGTTATCGCAGCAAGATTTAAAAAGTCATTATTTCGGATTTTTTCATACAGCCTAGGCCTTCGAAAAAAATAATGTTCTCACCTACACTCTGAAAATCCAAAATCATCAAAGATCGTGGAGAGCCTTCATTTTCAGATAATGCATTTGAAATAGAATTGAATTGACAACTTTCATCAATAGCTATATTTTTTTCCTGTATAATTCTGAACTATATTTCGAGAGCAGGTTTGTAGAAGTTTGCTTCAATTCGTAAAAAAAACTTGATGCCGATTCATAAATGTAGGTCCTGCGATTTCCGAAAATAAAGCGAATAAGTAGAACCGCATTAAACCAACATACATGCTTGTTGTTCTAGTGTGAAATCAGCATCTACTACTGTTTCCCCACTGTATGTTTTAAAAAGCGATCGTTCAAGTACCGGCGAAATTAAAAAAAACGAAAATTTAAAAAAAAAAGATGAAGGAAATCGGTTCAATAGTTCTCCCGCAATCAGGATCACGGCAAAGTCGTTTTTCGGAAAACACTATTTCGAGATAATCGCGTGCAATGTTTCAAGTTTAACTTATGCAGCTGTGGCGAGGCGCGCTGCAAATCACTCTAACTTTCTTTCTATTGCTCAGATCTTTATGAAAATTTGTGAAAATGTTCTCAAGATGTTGTAATTTTATTGCATTATCTTCAAATACAACATGAAGATAATGCAATAAAATTTTTTTTCGGTTTTTTGAAAACTAAAAAGGTATATAACCCCTTAAGGTTGGTGGTTGGCAATCCCTAAGATTTTTTATTCGCAACGTCATCTCTGTGTCAGGCCAAAGACTTTTCAGCCTATGTAGTAGTTAAGGTATGCCCCGCGAACGGCACGTGTGCACGTGTGAATTGTCTGCTAGTAAAACTCTGCAACTAGAGTGCATTTTACCAATTTTTTGTACTAAAACCGGAGTATTTTGTGTGAGTAGTTGCTGCAGGTTGTGGAGTCTCGCTAATATGCAACGAATTTGATGAATTCAATTAGATAAGTACAAGTTATTGTTTCAAATTTGCGATGTGTTAACATTAGACCACATACCCATTAAAAAATATTCGACGGCTAATCTTACCACCGACAGTGAAGAAGTCGCAAAGTAAAATATGTTATCGGGATTTATTGTAGCTTTATTTTTCATTTATTTCTACACATTATTTGTGCGTTCGCTTTTCGAGATAAGTGACATCTCATTTGCGCGCACTGGAAAACGTATGTAGCCGGGTAAAGTTGTTTTTACTTCCCACAAGCTGTTTAATCATCGCATCTCGTTGTTTCGATTTTTTGCCACTCGGCGCTCAGCGGTTTCTCTCGATTGCTGGTCACGAATAGCATGTAGGGGTACGTGGGGTAAAAAGCACCGTTGAGAATTTGAAACGTTCAGTGGGTGTTTAACAGGGGGGATCTATCTGTCAAAAATCGTGTAACCAACATATTCGGCAACATGGTGTTTGTTTTGGTTTTTGTTCCTTTTGGTCATGAAATTGACCGATGTGAAATATTATAGAATTGGAATGTTTTCCATCGAAACTCGAGAAACCGCGGAAAACTTTCATGAATGTTGTTTAGCTATTCACATTTTTCCCCCATTATTGTTCATAGTTACAAACGTCATGGACCAACAAACGTCATGGACCAACAAACGTCATGGACCAACAAACGTCATGGACCAGAGTTGATCTGCGATAACACACACATATATGAAATTTGACAGCAGTGAATCCCCCCTGGTGTTTAACAGAATGTTTATCCAGCTGCTTAGGGCATCTTCAGCGGTGGTCTATTTTTGGAAAAACTTTATACTAGATTTACACCAGCGAAACCTGAATAGAACCAGCTATTATAGACCAACTCCGCACCGGTGTTGTATATCTTGTTGTTTTAAACCGCTCACATCTGTCACACTGTCAACAATTCAATACCCCATGTTATCAGTTATATATTTGACGGTTTGACCCAAGCGTCAGTGACATTTCGTAGGATGGATTGGTATGATCGAAAAATTTCTGCAACTAGTAGGGCTCTGGAGGGTAGCGCAAAATATTTGATTGCGTAGATGTTCATCTTCCGTTTTCGTCTCATCAATCTTTCAAAATCTTGCAGTTCTTCAAACTTGGGTTTGGTTTTGGGGATATTGAAACAAGCCTGCATTTTGAACGTTTTCAGTTCAGTGTCTTTGAGGAACATTTCTCTGGCCTCTTGAGGTCTTCTCTAGTCCCACTACAATTCAGGCGAATAACGAAAAGCCACCATATTTGTCATCCTGGTGGCTGATGGTTGCAAACCAAGTAGTTGAACCTACGGTTATGGTCTCCAATTCCCACTTTTGCTGGTCAGTTTCCTTGAAGCCAAAAACGACAAACCTGTTCATTTTTTTCTTCAGAAAAGCCACAAAAACGAATTGTGAGTTGTCATGAAATATCTTTGTTTTGTTTATTCCCATACACTTGCAAAACGCTTATATGGAAATAGCTAAAAATGAGGTATGACATTTTACCCACCTATTGGTAGCGTACAAAGGGTTTTGGAACGATCTATTTCTTGTTCCAAAAAGTGACAAAAATAGACCAAAACGTATACCAGTTTCAATTTTTTTCAATTTAGATCTGGTATAAAACAAAATTTACACCACTGGTGTACCAGTGAATTTGAGTTTGTTCCAAAAAAATAGAACAAAACAACGATTTGGACCACCGCTGAAGATGCCCTTACGGTGTACCATTGCAGGCAAGACAACGATTTTGTTTTTCTTTTCCTCAACTGGCAACAGACCTTCGGAGAAGTTGGGTTTTTCCAAAGATGATTAGAACAAGATACCTGACTTCCAGTTTTTTCTGATTACTTGAATGCGCATAAAATTGATTATTAGTAAAATCGATTTGTCGTGCATAATCCGCCAAATGAAAATGAAAACTAGATGGCAGTACCATATAAAGATATTGAAAATTTGATGGCCGCACCGTGCAAGGATATTGAAAATAAAATGGCAGGACCATACAAGGGTACTGAAAAAAACCTTGCCGTCATCATCAAATTACCAGTATACAAGTTAGATTGTTGGTAGTAATTTTGTCCGTCCTGAAAAACGTATATACATACTGTGAGACAAAAAAAACTTCAAAGCAAAAATACATTAAGAGATAGATGGATTAAATATCTCAAAATACTCATTTAAAAAAAAATGTGATTTTTAAGAAAACTACACAATGTTAGCTAAATATTGATACTTGTTTGAATCTAATATTTTGTCGATTAGATTGTTGGTAGTAATTTTGTCCGTCCTGAAAAACGTATATAAATACTGTGAGACAAAAAAAAACTTCAAAGCAAAAATACATTAAGAGAGAGATAGATTAAATATCTCAAAATACTCATTTTTAAAAAATGTGATTTTCAAGAAAACTACACAATGTTAGCTAAATATTGATACTTGTTTGAATTTAATATTTTGTCGATTTTTTTTACAGTATACATGATTTTGTCGCATATAAGAATTCCAGAAAATTCCTAAATTTTGCCAAGCAAATGGTTATGATTGCCAGTATCCCACATACGATTCTGTACTGTCAAAATATGGCAGAGCTTCTCACTGGAGCAAGTACCGGCCAATGTTTTTACAGCTGATGCTTCCACTACCACACAAAGGCTGTCACTCCTATTCACTGCTACTTAGTTAGGACCGTCCTAGTGGACATCCATAGGAAAATCACAGACTAACAGACATAACACTTCGAACAAATTTTGAATAAAATCTTCGTTCAGGATGATACCAGTAGTTTACGATAGTAACACTAGCACCATCTGCTGCCGTGTTCGCGCTGAGTCTTGTATACCGACATCAGCGCTAGCGTGCGTGCATGTGTCACATTGGGAACTACAAAATATGTATGAGATTGCATGACAGCGCCCCAAACGGAGTTATCGCGCGATGATTGCTATTCGATTGGAAATTTGAAATGATCATTTTTTGTGGCGATGGAGCTAGGTTCCAGTGTTGCGTCTGTTAGTCTGTGGTAAAATGATTGGTTTGAGCAGAAGCCGGCTCCTATATAGCCCAAAGAGTAAATTCTTGGTTAATTTGGTATGAAATTCTGTCGACCGTGCTAGGGAACGTGCTGACGCAGACGCTGAGCTTCTACGATCCAACAGTTCCTTGATTTGCTTGTCAATTTCCGGACGTACTGGACACGTTTTCGGCCACTTTTCGATAAATCAGCTTTCCACGAGCGGTAATGGCGGACAGTGCACGCAGCCCATTTTGTCATTTTCTGTACAGGGTGAGGAATGATCATCCGTGTTTTTTTGTTTCAGTGTATGACTAAGATTTGACAGATGTTGAAATGAGCTTACCTATGCAATTTTTAACCTTGGCTATGTGTAAACAAAACCACGAAATCCCCTTTGAAACAGTGTGCATTGAGTGGCATAATGAAGTCAAGTCCATTTCGCAGTGCGGTGATCGAGTTGTATAAACAAGGAAAGCGTCCAGTAAGTATCGCTAGTATGTTAAAAATGTCTATACAAACCATTAGAGACGCTATAAAACGTTATTGTCGTTTTCGAGCAACACTGGCACAACTAAAAAATCATAGTTTCGAGACAAACGCGTTTGAAAATTCACGCCGAAAATTTATTTTTTCAATTTTCAAGAAAGAAAAAGTTTAAGACTTCCAATCCTTATCTAACACTTTTAGGTCTATTATGCACATGTTATGAACACGTTGTACAAGTTAAAACTCTATTTTTACTAACTTTATAGAGAAACTTCGATTTGTGCAGCTAAAGCACTCCTATTCATAGCTCTGAGTTTTTTGGGAATTTTGAAACGGGGTTTCGTGGGAAGAAATTTAACAATATTTGGCATCGTTTGCCATCAAAAACTCAAAAATGCAAAATTTTGAATTGTGCCAGCGTTGCACGAAACCGACGATATAATCTGCTGGGAAATTCAAAGGACCGTTCAGGAAGAGGAAGAAAAGAACCGCTAGGTCCCCTGGGAACTGGATAATTATTCAATAATTCAATAATTCAATTCGAAAAGTGGCAAAATCATTAAAAATTGACCCGAAATCTGTACGAACTATTCTTTACAAAGATTTAGGATTACGTTGTTACAAATTTTCAAAAAATCATCACCTAATTGACAGGTTGAAAGAAAATCGGTAACGAAAATAGAAGATTCTGTTGAAAGAATTCATCGATGGACGCCATCGCTCAATTTTATTCACCGATTAGAAAATTTTCACTGTGGAGCGATTTCATAACCACCAAAATGACCGTCAGCTTTTGCCTAAAGGCTCTTTTAAGCGTATGAACGTAGTTCGATCACATCATCCAGTTTCGGTGATGGTTTGGGCGGGAATTACGGTTACCGGTAAAGCCTCCTTAATATTTATTGAAAAGGGTGTAAAAAGCAATCTATTTGTTTATCAAAAGCTTTTTACCGACACAATGGCACCTTGGGCACGTGTACATTTCAGTAAAACTGAATGAACATTACAACAAGATTGGGCTCCATCGTATAGAGCGAAAAAAATACTGGAACTCTGCAGCAGACTTTTTCCGAGATATTTAACTAAAGATGAATAATCTTCACACTCTCCTGATTAAAATCCAATGGGCTATTCCGTTTGGTCTATTCTTGAATCTAGAGCCTGTACTAAACCACACAAATCATTGGATCATGCCTGGGTTACTAGCTATATAGTTCAGTCGACCGTGCTAGGGAAAGCATGCATTAAAAGACCATTCAGAGTTCGAAATCTGTGTTTCAACATGGCTTGACAATTTTCAATGCCGTAATGGTTACTTGTTTTAATTTATAAATCAAACTTGCCTGTTCTATTCTTTAGAAGTTATGCGTCAATTGTACGCATTGTTAACTTTTTACGTACATCAAACATGGTTATCTTTCTACAGTGTATCACTAGCTAGCTGGCATCCCGCCATGTTTCGAGGACTAACATCTCAGCGTGTGTGTAAACGAGATAGCATATCACCGCCACTTTTCATACGCATAACATAGCATCTGTCAATGGGGCCCGCAAATTGCGGATCCGCAGTGATGTTAGCTCCTAACGGAGCAAAGCAAATAAGATAGAGATGCCGCAAATAAGATAGAGATGCCAGCTAGCTGTGTATTACACGCGAAACCTGTACTGTAACCTTAAGCAGTTGTCCGTTGTGAGCACGATCAGGGTTGCCATAAATAATTTTGTTCTGAGAGAGCCTAAAATAAATGACAAATTTTATGTTAAACCGCAGTAACCCGAAATCTGAATGTGCTGTATCACAACGGTCAAAGCAAATAGATTTAAAACTCGAAAAAACCTGTTAATTTACCGTTTTGCTAGAATTCCATACTCACAGATTCTGTGTAATCGATTTATCCTGGAAATCTTCGAAACACAGATAACACTATACATGTGGCATCAAAGCGAAGAAAAGCCTTGGTGTTACATTCCGATTCGGAACTTGACTTTTTGTTTCTTAAACACAGGCTTCGCAGTCAACTGTTTAGTGTACAGGACAATTGCGGGGCTAGCGCTACGATCCTACTGACACTAACAGTCTCTCCCGAGCCGAGACTCGAACCTACTGGCTTGTTAGGTCAGCATCGTACCTCGAGACCATCTGGGATGATATCGTATGCGTCGAAACTAGGTACATAAACATTAAAAATTTCATCGCATTCATAATCATCAATTGGTTTGAACTGAATACTGTGTGGACTATTGTTTAAAATTGGGAACTATTCAGTGTTTGGAATAATGAATCTAGTAATAGCAAAAAAGGAAAGGTGTGTTGTGGAGCACGTGAGTAACAATTTTGAGCTAGAAAAGTTTATCAATTTATTCGCGTATTTTGTGTGAAGTTACTAACAAAATGGCAGGCGGCTAAACGGCATATTGAACAGCTAAAAGAAGTGCGTGTTTCCTAGGTCATTCGGAAGAAAATATTCATCAGTTATTATACGTAGCAAAAGGAGACGAGTGGTTACTTTTGTTCGCTGCTTAAATGGTTGTTCGAAGTTAAAGGCAAAGAAGATGCAGGTAAACTTCTTACGGAAGTTATGCAATCGATACCAACGCGCTCGAAACGCATAAATAATGCTTGGAAGACAACAGGTTTGTCAGCTGTAAACCCTGCTAGAAAACTTTCTCATGTGGAAGTATTAAACTTTCGTGTGGAGAGCGTTTTTTCTAAGAGTTTGTGGAATAATATGAGAAGAAATAACAAATTGTGCAATGTCCCACAATTTTACCCATCATACTCAGCTCTTATAGAAGCACGTGAACAATTTAAAAAAATTACAAATGGTTCATCTTCTCTGCATGCTTATATTCGGTAGTTATTTATACTAAACCGACTCTTTTCTATATCGATTGTTAATTTTTCTCAGGTTTATGGAATGTCTCTTACATGACGCCTACCGAGAGGATAAAGGGTGTTGGCAAGCTAGAAAGCCACACGAAAAAGATAGTGTTTCAATTCGAAAAACAAAAATTCAAACTGCATTTGAGAATGAAATTGGATTGATGGTTGATGTAACGAAGCAAGGCTCAGGTACATCTGACGATGTACGCAACCAAGATTTTGTGCCAGAGACACAGTTTGAGCATTTTAAATTATTACGAGTTTAAACGTAAGTTTCGAAATTTAGGATTTCAAATTCGTAAATGCAATTTTGTGTTGTTTTAGACTGACACCATTGGGATTTAAGAAAAGAGACAAATTATGGTTGTGCCAAAGCTAAAAATGTCGACCGAAATTTAGAAAGAATGGCACTTTTAGATTTTTTCCAATTTTAACCATAAAATATTTAGAATCATTTAGAAAGTTTTAGAAAATGGCGTAAGATGGAGTAAAAATTATTTTTGATATTTTTGGAACAACAAATTTTTATACATATTAGGGATGCATAGCTTTGAATGCAAATTATACGTTTTGATTGCAAATAACGGCTTCTGACATAATTTAAATCAAAAAAGGTCTAAGTGAGGATATAAGTGTAGTCTTTTCCGAGATTTTTCAAAAAATATTGTTTTTCCACGAACTCAAAAGAAAATGCATCTTGCGACTATTTTTAAAAGTTTCAGAATGATTTTAATTTATTATGGTTGTCATTGAAAAATATCAAAATATCAAAATAACTTTTTTTTCAGTGTATATTTTTTCTATATAAATTCTATTACATGGACAAAATTTTAGTAGAGATTGACACAATTTAATTGAAATCATAGATACTTATTTTTCGTCAATAACCTATTTCGCGAAAAGATGCACACTACCACTTTTTATTTTCTAGAAGAAAAAAATAAAATATGAGCACCAATTAATTTTGTTCTACGTATCTCAATCAAACCATTTTCGAATAAATCTACGTTTTAATCTGATTTTCATTTAATTAATTCGTTGAAGTATACACAGCTCAAACAAAATTCCAGTAATCTCGACAAAAATTGTTACAAAATTTCACACCACTGGACAACGTAATTCTATTCCCCTAACAAAAAAAAATTCGCCAAAACCGATTCAACATAGAACTTCATTCTGTGAGTTCACTATCGTCCACCTGAATGCCCAGTAAACCACTACGATTCCCGCTTACCCCGGATAATGATGATTACCTGTTTGGTGTTTCCGTGGGTAAAAAATACACGTGAATGCACACACGGGTGCCTCAGCCACCCATTTATTCAGTAGCAGCTGCATCACCAGCTCCAACCCATCCATTTGCCCACCAACGCCGCTTCGTTCAATCGACTCCGCTGCTAAATACGTCAACTAAACAACAACAACAACAATAGCCATTCCTAGCACTTTTTGTATGCATTTGAACGGGTGCAGCCGCAGACGCACTGCAAATTCTCAGGAAATGCGCTTTTCGCTGTTGTTAGTTTCGTGTACGTTGTCAAAACGCGTCGATGTTGATGGCGAACAAACATCGATGCACCGAGTCTGAATGCAGCAATGTTTATCCATAATGAGAGCAGCGTTCTGTTGCATCCGATGGGTTGATTCCGAGGTACTAATTATATACTGCAACCGATGCAACGGCGGTTTGAGCAAATATAATTAAGTATTTATTGCAAACGATGGTAATCGAATACAAACAAGTGCTTGCGTTTTTTTGTGCTCATCATCGTGAGTTTGACAGTTCAACACTAATTGCATGAAAGTTCAATCGGCTGGAACTGGAAGCGTCAGTTAATTATTTTTTCAAATCGCTGCAATCAATTGTTCTGGGGCAATGTAGCCAAACCTGAAACCTATGCAATCTTCCCAACATTAGACACAATATCCTACGGGTAATAATTTTCTCCTAACGACCTTTTTGCTGCACAACAATTTTATTACGCACCGGCGCTCCAATTTTCGGACAATTTTCTGAATCTCCCTTTTTCGGAAATTAATATTATTCCGACCCTAAGCCCCCCCAGGGCGGGTATCATTCAAGCGCAATTCGGAACCACCGTTGCGTGTCAAACCGGGCAATTCAACATTGGTGAGTTTCGGTGGTTGTGGCTCATGCTGTACGCAATTGTTTTCCTAGTGATGGCGAATCTCCCCGGATAGCGATTTCAAATGTGGCAATAGTTCGTTACCGAATTTTCACCACGCACTGACTGGGATTGCAGTCGCATTAATGCTTGTCCCGTCAAAGTTGCTACTAGTTTGATGTTAATGTAGTGATTTTTGGCGACCTTAATAAAGGTTACTTTATAGCTAGGACACATTCGTTATTGAACCCTTTTTCGCCCAATATAGATACGCTGAGCTTAAAATAGTATTCTGTTTCTAATAATACGACACACATCAGAAATATTTTTCAATTCGTAACAATCAAGTTATGAAATCAACTACACTAAAGGCAACGTTTCGCAGCATTGAAGACTCGTGTTTTGCAATTCCATGTTTTATTCAGATTTAATTTATTCCGATTGAATTCAGTGTTTTTTTTTGTCGAGGGACTCTTGCACTCTTGCTGCACGGAATGCGCACTTGTGCTGTCGATCCATTCGGTTCGTGACGAAGCCCGGGCTCGCACTTCAGTCGTCGGTGCAATTCGCTGCTCGCTACGGCCGAAATGATCATCCCATGACAGTCATAGAACTGTTCTCGGGGTGCGGCTTTCGTACCCCTACCTTAAAATATTGTTATGTAAATGTGTTTCCCGATAGCACTAGCGATCGGTTATAATCTCATATCGAGATAACGCAGACCATTTTGCTACCTCCGACATAATTTACACGTTTTGGATGCGTAATAAGCTCCACAAAAAAAGAGACACTTCAGTAACAGGCAACCTTCCCAGAAGTTAATGTTTTCGGGTGGTCTTGGGGCGATGTTTTAGCAATCCCCTGGCGAGTAGTCAGTTTACCTGCTGCTCACATCTTTATTCGAACGCGAGGCGTAGAACATTTTTTACCCTGACATAAAAAAACATACAATCGATTTTTTTTTAAGCGAAGGATTCGCCAATGGCATTGGGTACTAGAGGGATAACTTCATTTTAAAGGTTTCTCCGCACTTTGGTACATTATCATAATTTGTGGTTGTGCTGAGTTTCAGCATTTTTCAATTTTTGCCATTTCATGAATTCTACAGGGATGCATTTTTTTCGTTATTTTTTAATCTTTCTAATCAGTCACATCTGTTAGCTCTCGTAAGCATTCAAAAGGTATGCTTCTTAAATTTTCAGTTAATTATTTTTATCATCTACCTGACGTACACACAAGCACGAAATTTAATAATCATGTCCCTTACTCTCAATAGTATTAATGCTAATCATTAAAATGTGGAATACAGCAAACACCCGGACGATATCACAAGAGATCAATGGTTTTGGTCGCAGTGATGAGTCTATACAGGAACACCATCATCGACATGATCATTGCCGGTGTTTGACTTTCGGTGTCCTGGTGATTGTTGAGGTTGAAATTCAAACATGCACCGTGTTTATTCAATTTAAAATATGTTCATCGTTTTCAAAAATCTGATGAATGATAATTAATTTTTTAGAAAACACGGTCCATATCAACCCATCACTATTCTGTACAGTTGTACATGATTCATGGTTTGAAATAGCTTCGTATTGAGCAAAGTTTAGCAGTTGCCGTTTTTTTGGCAGACCCGTACGCTTGTGTGTGGTCTTCGTAGCTAGTTTTTTGCCACCCTGTGTTTTGAAGAGCTCATTTGGAATTTTGAGTTTTTTATTTTAAATTCTAAAATGGCGATTTTCGGATTCAGGAAATGATTGAATACCAAATAAGATAAAGTACCATAAAAATAAAAAAAAAATAATAGCATGCACGTGACATGTATCGAGAATTCCAACAAAAACTGGAAAGTTCAAACTGGTTTTATTTGAGATAGAAACATATTCACCCTTCAAATTTAAGATTGTTTATACAGTATAATATGACCTTTTATTCGCAATCAATAGTTTTACTTTGTGTTTGTTTTATAATGAGATAGGTTTTCTGTGCTCCGCACTTCATATTATTGGCAGTATCACTATTGAAGTAAGTGATACGCTTATTATTCATATCCGCGCTTGTGTGTTGTACCTTTCCGTTTCAAGCTTACTGCTCTACTATACCGAGCCTCTGTCCATCCTAACAATATCGCCTGAATACAATTCCCTGGAGAGAACTTTCATATGTTACTCACACCAGTTTTATTATAATAGGGACTTATTTTTGTTAGAAGGAGAGTCAACAGAGGTACTGTAGAATTCAGATTGAAGGAAAGGTAAGTGGTGGGGAGCCTGAGAATAAACCCATGCTAAAGTTCTTTGACAACCAAGTGGCCTGATTCTACTAAGATTCGAACCCACGAGCATCCGCTTACCAAGGCAGACTCTGTAACCTTGCGGCTACGGAGCTCCCCAAAGTGGGTCTACATCTTTTCTGAAACAAGAAGAACTGTATCTTTCTCTGCAGAAAAGTAAGTTTCATTATTTTTGATACAAATAGGGCCACCCTAATATTTTGTTTCCAAAAATGAAGTTTAATGTATCTTGATGATATACTAGAAACCTAGTAACAATAGTCATTGCACAAGGAAGATAAATACCGCTAAATCGACGTTCTGAATTACTGTGCACTGGGTATGGAAATGCAATTGAGTGATTTTTGAAATTGATTTGGTTGTAGAAACGAATTAGTATGTGCAAATAGGTTGCTCAAAAGTAGATTTTTTCTTATTATTTAAGAAACATTTAGACTTTGTGACACTTGAGGAATGCCAGTGACAAAGTTGTGAAAAGTTTTGTCCTTCCGAATTAAATGATCCGATTTTCGCGCACGTCACTCGCATAGGGTGTTTGACAAAATAAAAAATACTCATCATTCTGTAGTTTTCGTAATAAACGAGCGTCACGCGCGTTCCATTCCATCACTTGGGATGTTCAGCTATATACCTACGAGTTTCTGGTTTCTGTGTATCAAGTGAGAGGGTGGAATTTTCCGAGCGAGGCCTGATTTTTGAACGATTTGTGTCGTTGTCCTTCGATTTTTAAATGAAGAAAATAAATCACGCTAAATGGCCTGAACGACAGTTGGATCATGGGCGAAGTGTCATTCAAGCGATTTTGAACAGACTTCGAGCAGTGTCAATTTGTGATTTAAAGACCGGGGGCGAAGATGAGTTTTTTCCTGGGGTTGCATTTTGCTCTAGAGCGCAGCTTTTGCAGGTGATATATAAAAGCTGGTGTAGCCGAATAACCCAATTACCACGATAACGAAAACCTTCCTTTCCGCCGCGTGTTACAATTTAGGGTAGGTTTCGTTCGACTCCGTCACTTACCACGATGACACAATCGTACTTTTCCTCGCAGTCGTGGAGATGTAAAGGTATACTCGGTCTTCGACAACAATGACTGTTTCACCTTATTTCTTACAATCTCCTCACGTATACTAACGACCGTAAGGACATAGCCGGCGCCGTTATCGATCCGTACAAAGCAGAAGCTACTGAATTGTTGTACATTGAAGTTGGTAAACTAATGCCAAGTAGCCATATACGCGGTTCTCTGTGCAACTTTACTAGCTCAGATCCATCACGTAGGAGCAACTATGAAATGTGCGGTCGTCACGCTCAGGCTCAAGCTATCACAAAAAAGTTAATTTATGTTTAATTTAGTGTTTTGATATAAAATCTACTTTCCACAGTATAATTTTTTTTGAGGTATATAATTATCATCTTTGTTCTTTGTGATAGGATTAGACCATTCGATGTCAAAAAGGACTTAAGCATGGGCTTATTCTCAGGCTCCTCCACCACTTATCCTACCTTTACGCTGGAATCTATAATACCTTTGCGTGACTTTCTCTTGCCAAAACTAAGTACCTTCTCATCAACAAACTAAGCAGAAGGACGCACAACGAAGCTTCTCGAGGGAATTATAATTGGCGATATTTGACAGGAAGAACGAGGCTCGGTATAGTAGAGCAGATAGCGTGTAAAAAAGGAAGGGTAAAATCCACATTACACACAAGCACGGATAAAATAGTAATATGAAAATGCCAGATCTCAATAGCGGTATTGTTAAAGAGTGATTTTTGCTATTTGGTTTTTCGTGTATTCAGATTTGACAGTTCACGCGGGAATTCTGATAGCTGTCGAAGTCTAATGTTCTCAGTTTGGTTTGCCATTTCACCATGAACAGACTTACGCCTGAACAACGCTTACAAATAATCGAATTTTTCTACCAAAATTCGCCCTCTGTGAAAAATGTTTTTCGCGCATTACGACCATTTTCTGGTCGTCATAATCGGCCTACTGAGCAAGCTATTCAAGCTATTATGAAGAAATTTCAAACCAGTTCTACTCTGTTGGACATAAACCCACCAACACGTATACATAGAGTGCGTACAGAAGAAAATATTGCTGCCGTATCAGCCAGTGTAGTGGAACACCGTGAAATGTCAATTTGACGCCGTTCGCAGCAATTGGGCTTGTGTTATTCGACTACATGTAAGATTTTACGAAAGGATCTTGGTGTAAAGCCTTACAAAATACAGCTCGTACAAGAAATGAAGCGAACGACTTGCCGCAGCGTAGAATTTTTGGTGAATGGGCCTTAGAACAACTTGCCGAAAATCCACTTTTTACCGAAAAATTGTGTTCAGTGACGAAGCTCATTTCTGGTTAAATGGGTATGTTAATAAGCAAAAGTGCCGCATTTGGATCGAAGAGCAACCAGAGGCAATACAAGAATCGCCAATGCACCCAGCAAAATGTACGGTTTGGAGCGGTTTACACGCTGGAGGCATCATTGGTCCGTACTTCTTCAAAGATGATCAAAATCGCAACGTTACGGTCAATGGCGCTCGCTATCGCGCAATGATTTCTGATTTTTTTTGCCGGAAATGGGAGAGCTGGGTCTTGTTGACATGTGGTTTCAGCAAGACGGAGCAACCTGCCACACATCGCGCGAATCAATGGACATATTTCGTAATGAGTTCTGTGAGCAATTCACGAAATGGACCGAAGAATTGGCCGCCTAGATCATGCGATTTAACACCGCTAGATTATTTTTTGTAGGGCTACGTTAGACCTCTCGTCTATGCGGATAAGCCAACAACAATTCCAGCCTTGGAAGACAACATTACACGCGTTATTCGCGAGATACCAGCCGAAATGCTCGAAGAAGTGACCCAAAATTGGACTTTTCGTATGGACCATTTAAAACGTAGCCGTGGCCAACATTTGAATGAAATTATCTTTAAAAAGTAAATGGCATAAACCAATTTATCGGCTCAAATAAAGATTTCATACAGTTTTGTAATCAATCTTTAGTAATAGAAGTGCAGTATACAGCAGACACCCGGGCATATCTCAAAAATAATCAAAATTTGTAAAAATCGTAATAATAAATAGTTACTTATTTGATTTAACTGAAAAGTTGAAATTTTTATACGAAGAATGTTATGTTCTTTCGTGTCCTCCATCTTTCTTAGAAATATGTAAAAACAAGTTATATTTATAAAAAAAATAGAAGCAAAATGTAAATCTGTAGTTGACATTAGAGGGAATGGCAGAATTTTAAGATTTTTTTCAGTCTTAATAAGCATAAATGATATTGCTTTACATTCAAACTATGTTCAAACGTAACAGGTTGTGTTCGTCTTAGAGCAAGCGCACCGGTGGGTTGCCATTTGAGTTGCTATTCTCACAACGCTGGCCGTTGCTATTTTGGATAGCAACCGATTTTCGCACCGGTCGTTGCTATTGCGGATTACCAATTCCACTATTTCTTTTTCACACCGGCAGTTGCCAATTTTTGAAGACTGTCACTAGCTGGCGTTGGCAAAATGTTTGTGTCATATTTCCCCGAACTTCTGCGGATCTAGCAATAACCAAATTAAATGTCCGTCAATTGTTTCCGGCATGATTTGTGTTTCTTTTGCTTTTTAAAATGTTCCTTCCGTTTAACACGATTTTGTTCTGAGTTTGTTTTCGTTTTCTCAAATTGTCGATAATACAACTCTGTTGCAGTTTTTTTCGTTTGTGCTGCATCGATTTTTTATCCTTATATGTTCAATTAAAGTAATTTCGTCCAGCAACGTTGCCTCCAATGACTATTCTACTCAAAGCTGGCGAACTGTTATTAGTTGTATTTTGTGCTGTCTCGGTACCTATAGTTTGCTATTGATATTTGCAAATTTTCAGCCAAAAAAAATGCAGAACGCAAAAATTGTTCTTGAGTATTTGGTTGATTCTAATGACGAAGAAAATGATTTCGCGGAACAAATATTGTTATTTCCTGTATGGATTTCCTCACTGCGACCAGAATCGTAGATCTATTGTGAGATATGCCCGGGTGTATGCTGTATCCAGCACTTCTGTTAATAGCAATACCGCTATTGAGCAGTGGCATGCTTATTATTATTGTTCATCAGTGCTTGTGTGTAATGTGATACTCTTCCTTACACGCTTACTGTTCTACTATACCGATACTCGTTCCTCTTGCCAAATATCACCAATTATAATTCCCTGGAGAAGTTTCGTCGTGCGTTCTTCTGGCCAGTTTTATTGATAAGAGGGACTTATTTTTTGTTAAGAGGACGTTACGCAAGGGGTAAATGGTGGGAGCCAGAATAAACCCATGCTTAAGTCCTTTTTGACATCGGATGGCCTGGTTCTACTAAGATTCGAACCCACGACCATCCGCTTGGCGAAGCGGACTCTGTAACCTTGCGGCTACGCAGCTCCCTTCACAAACTTCACAAAATATTGTTATACGTGAATATTAAATGATTTGGGGTTGCTCTGAGCCTGAAAAAATGGCCAAATGTTGACCACCATGCCGAGGAAGGTGCCATCCAGCGTTTTAACAATGTTTTTTATTTTCATTTCCGACGCCGCTTTCGATTGCGTTCTTGAAAATTGAAACAGTGGTAGAGGAGAAAAATGGACGCAATGGGAAAATTGGGACTAACATGTCTTCAAAAGTGTCAGCAGCAATAGTCGGTAATCCTTTCGAGCAGTTTCGCTCAAATCTTCCTGGTTTATTCAAATATTGCCCAGGGTTGGCCAATCTTGTAAGGACTTGACCTTTCTTCGTGTAGTTTAGAGTGCCAACCAAAATGGTCATCTCGAATTTCAAAAAAAAAAAAAAAAACATACAAAATGTCATATTCATGTCTTTGCGAATAAATGCCCGAAAAAACATCCTGTGCAAAATTTCAGTTCAATCAGAATTTAAATGGAGTTGCTCACTGGTTCACGTCGACACTTGCGTCCTATGACGTGTTTAACCAAGCGAGGCAAAGCGCTTCATCTTCCGGGCCGACCAACTATGTCCGCGTTCGAAACACTCTTATTTTCGTAATAATATTACGAACATTTACAGTCGAGCACAAAAAAAATACAACTTGACATTTCATCAAATAGCAACGGTTCGGCTCGTTGCTATCGCGTTGCCAAATTTAATAACTCGCTGCTACCCGAGGTGAGGATTGTTATTTCCCGAACCAAGATAGCAACGCCCGGTGTGGTTGCCGCGTTATGGTGAGAGTTGCCAAACTAGCTTTAGAAACATAAATTTAGCCACTGGTGGGCTTGCTCTTATATAGTTGGTCCGTAGCCGTTATAATACCTGAAACAAATGTGAAACCACATCTCGAAAAAACTGCATAAAATATTTATCATTTTACACGCACCTCTCAGGGGCTGAAGAAAAACACACAAAAAAGGGTGCCTGATTAGATTCGAGCTGCTGGGATTTTTATTCCAAACTCTACACATGACCGGCATTCACGATGCGTAAAAACGATCACTGCAAACTCTTACGGGACGTTTTTTCGTCCTACATGAAAATGTAGCAAAAAAAAAATCACAGGAGGGTTGTGTGCAAAGCCACGACCGCGAGGTTGAAGTAGAATACTTTTACACAGCTCTACTTACGGCTGCACATTAACCTACGGCCGGGCGAAACGGTTCACGCCGCTTTTCGCGTTTAGCCTGGCAGAGGCCTAATGTGCACGGCCAACACAATAGAAAGGTGTTTTCACATTGAAAATTAGACACGGCTTTACTGGAGTAAGTGTTGGCAAATGCATCTACCGCTTATACCGCCGCTATCGTACGAAAGCGCTTCGTTTCATGTGGGGAATAATATCAACAACGAAAAATGACGCGCGTCTAAGCACACCCGAACTGTTTCGCCATGCCGCTTCCAATTACTTCCTTATAACATCCGCCTCATGGAAGTACCGGCTGCACTTACCGCTGAGGCTGTTACCATACTGCTACTGGTACCCAAAACTATTAACTCTTCAAATTAAGTGTTTTACTTGTTCTCAAAAGAACAATTGTTCAATTCCATATCGGATATAATGCAATCGCAGCTCTGTAATATTACCGACAGTAATATTCTTCTGAACAAAATGATCCAACTTTTCCATTAGATGAAGTGCCGGCTGTTGTACTGCAAAAATCTCGCCCGATCGCTCGCGTTGGCGTTCGTTCTCAGGCAGAGGCCTGAGACGTGGTGACCAACCACAGGGCTGTTTTGTTTATTTTTTATTTGTTTAATTTGAAGGCAGCCACAGGCGCAACCCGCTGATATATTCTGTTACCGCTGAGTGCTGATATCTGCTGCTGCTGCTGTCAACGTTGTGGAAGGTCCATCCAGCTCACCTTCCGACTAATGAATGTAGCTAGTTTTCCCAGAAACACTCTTTTATAGCCGAAGGGTGCTACGAAATAGGCCACGCCCTATCAGTTCAGTTGTTCCACTCCCTAATGTTCTTCAGACAAATTATTCCACAATTCGCATTTGATTGTTGTATCCAGCGAATAAACACCGATGGTGCTCTCACACACGCAACGGTTTTAACCCGTATCTTATTGCGGTTTGTAACACCCAGCGATTTCGTTTGCTCGCTGTTGCGTGTTGCATCATGTTGCAATTTGGCAGCTGGGAGACGACGAAATTCTGTTAATGCTGATTGATTGAATCGACTTGATATTAGCTCTGCATAGTCGAACTAACTGCTTTTGTGAATGCGTACTAACAGGGCAGTTTATTATTCAATGTCGGTTATGCTGATCGCAGCCTTTGCGCTGCCCCTACAGTGGGGGGTTTACTAAATGAAGTGAAAGTAAAAATTAGACAACTACAACAGAATTTGATTGCATCCCGCACAGAATGTCTGCTTGTGTTAATGCCAGAAAATTATTAACCTTCAATTATTTTTTTATTTGCTTCGAAAAAAAGCATTTTGCGGTTCAAAATCGGTTGCCAATTACAACCTTTGAGCTGCCCTAACATTGAGGGAATTAAGATACACCGACAACATGCACTGTGGAAGCCATTTCACATTCAGTAAATTAGACGAGTGCGACAAATTTAAATTGCTAGGATGCAACACAGAATGCTTGCTTGCGTTGACAAAAATCATTAACTTTCAATGACTTCTTTATTTGCCTTGGAAAAGGCGTTTTGATTTCCAAAATTGGATTTTCTGATGGCAATCTTCATGCTGCCCCAACACGGGGGGAATAATGGCAGTCTGGCGACACACGCTGAGGAGAACCGCGCTGCTCCTGAGACGTGATGACCAACCACAGGGCTAGTGCTGCTGCTAAGAAAGGACGACTGCTGTTGTCGCTGTCTAGAACTATTATGAGCGGCTCCGGCTGAAACAGGCTTTTATATAGGCCAAATAGCATGTTTTCAATTGCAAGGTATATGATCCTGTCGTCCGTGCTTGGGAAGCAAGCATAAAACGACCAATCAGAGGTCAAATTTTTCGTTTTGACAAGGCTTGACTATTTTCAATAGTACAATAGTGTGAATAATAAAATTACAATTATCTTCTTTTGGGAAGAATCTTAGAAGATTTTCCAATCTATTGCTGCAAGAACGAAAGAAATCCATCGAATACTAACCGATTTATTAGCATTTGAAATTGGACATATTTTTCACTTTTTTCGGTTTTAGATTTTCATTTCACATCCCTATGTAGCCGAACTTCCTGAGAGAAGTATTCTGCTTCATAAGGATAAAAGGGTTGAAGCTTATTTCAACATTTGCACGAAATGAACTAGAGAAGTCAAATAAAAAACAAAACTCAGGTATGACAACCTGGATATTACAGTAACCACACGCAGCGAACATTCATAATAGGGCTTTTGCTACGTTGAAACGGAAGCAGCATACGGATATGCGATGTTTGCATCACCACATGAATGCAATATGGGCGCCGTTGCATCCTTTTTTGGGCGAATGTTCCTAGTGCGCGCAAATAGAACCAAGTTGAACCATGCGGGTGGTGTGAAAACTCAGCATACGACGAAAAAACGATTTCCAGGTAAATGATAGTGAAGCATTTTCAAATCCTCTGCCAGATAAGCATAAATAGTTATAAATCTACAATTCCGGATCATATGCGCAAGTGCCGAAGTTTTCATTGCTGTCTACCGCTCGCACTGGTGATGAAATTGATTTTTTTTTTTCAATCCTGTATTGCGTGAGTTGTTTGTTAGCCAAAAGTCATAAAAGTTTCAAACTAGACCGAGCTTTGGGACAAACGAATTACTATTTCACATCTAAAAAAAATCAATGTTGCAAATCGGAAAACCCATCCCCTGCAGTTGTAGTCTGAGGGATGAAACACAAATGCATAGTCGACCAATGTTATGCTGACTTTCCAGGAACATGATCCGGCTGCGGGATAGGAAATAACAGCAAGATACGAACTACCGAAGACTGCTACCTCCAAGTGAATTGATTTACCATCCTGATTCCTCCCGCTGGGGAACTACCAACGTTGCATGCAAACATTGCGTGTGAATAGTAAATAAACCTCGCTGAGATCTACTTCCGGGGGCTGCTGGTCGCTTAGGGCTACGAAATCGACGACGACGGTCAATCCAACGGGGAGGGATGGTTCCTGAAGCCGCATGATGGCATGCCTTTGTGCATTCCTCGTCGCAATCCGTCAGTCATGATTACCATACACAGATGCCAGAGCGCTGATGGCTTCATGCTTGGAAGCGAATTCTTGCTTGTCGGCGCATAGTGGACTTGCTGCTAATGGTCGATGAAAGGTCACGCGCGCCTTCAGCTGCTAGCTCCAAACAGTGAGGCACAGCACAACTCACGGGGCTTTTTGTGAAGGTTAAAATATATCGGAATAGTCCTCGCCCGGTGCAGCATTTTTTCCAGCGAATTTGTATTTTATGCTAGGCCCTTCGCATGCACGATATAAAATTGCATATACGTGACAGGGAAAATGAGAAATCATGATCATTAAATGAAAAAAAAAAAATGTTTCTTATGCAACAAGCAAGTGAAAGTATGTAGATCCAGAGTTTTTCCTACGACGTATTATTTTATAAATATTTTATTTCCACAAATATAAGCAAGCAATCAAAAAGATGAACAAAAAATAAACAAACCAAGTTTGTATCAACACATTCGCAACAGAAACGAAAAGCACCACCCATGCGTGATTCCGCTGCGAGGGGAAAGTTCAGCCGATGCAAAGTGTATGTTAGATGGCGTGATAGCGTCATTGATAAATGAATTATTAAATTTGATTACGGCTGTGCGGAATGACAGCGTCCCGAGGCCCGTGCTTGCACAAACTGCTACCCTCTATGGCAAAGTGCATGGTTGCACCGTGTATTCAATGGCAAAGTTAAATTATTACTGCATGCACGATTCCATGGAGCAGAAAATTGAGTTTGTTATACAATAAAGCTGTTTATTGGTGCCATTGGACGGAATTTCGGTCCACCTGCCGATTCGTAATCAATCTATAAAGTCGGACTAAATAAATGAATTAGCAGATTGGGGATCGGTCGCCAGCTGCTTGCTAATCAACAACAAATAAAAATTATAAATTCAATTGTAACCGATGGCCAATAACAAATAGGTGGTTTTCAAACCAATTCAAAGCAGCTCCAGCAGTTCAAAACTTAAAATAGATTTCGAGCAAACTGGTTAAAATGTTATGGTATAGAACTTTCTCATTCATGGTGTTTCCTTCTTCTGTGATATTTTATTTTTTTATATTTTACTGCTGACCCGGAAAATTCCGTCTCGCCTGTTTTTTCTTATCTAAAATAATTTTCAAATTAAAAGATTCCAAATTGATTAATTCTTTGCGATTTGTTCATAGTCTGCAAATGCATGACGAATCGAATACTGGATAAGATTAAAATCAAGAAACAAATCGCTGAAATTATTGGTTTTATCGGATTCTGTACATCACCTTGAAATATCTATATTGAGTTGTATTCGGTCATTTTTGGCTGTTTTTCAGAAACCGAAAGTCGCTATCTTACCATTTAAAATGGTGTCTGGGGTCGATTTTATGCTTATGTGCATCATCGCGATTACGGAAATATCCATATTGGGTGGTATTTGGTCACTTGAGACTGTTTCCCAGAAACCGGGAGTCGTCATATTGGACTTCAAAATGGCATGTGAAGTTAATTTCTGGCCTCTGGGTGTCATTATGGTTCCGAAAATATGTATATTGAACGGTATTTGGTCATTTTTGACTGTTTTTCAAACACCAGAAAACGCTATATTAGAATTGAAAATGGTGTCTGTGGTCGATTTGTAGCTTCAGTGCCACACTGGGCCAGCAGTGGAACCTAGTAGAACGAAATTATTAAAGCTCTCAGGGTTTGACCAATTGGATTCCACGAAGTTTCTTGGTATAGTTAGGGCTTCAATTTGGATGTTTGAATTAGTTCGAAATTTAGCCGCGAAGATGACGTTGCGATGCCAACTTCTTTCCCTTACACAGTAGACCGTTGCGAGTTTCGACCAAGTTGTAGATCTATTAATTTTATGATACCTTACAAAATATAGAAAATTTCTAACTCTTCAAGTTTCAGAGATCTATGAGTTTTTATAGAATTTGTGTGAATTTCACGTTTTATTGTGATAATTTTATGAGTTCGCTCGAATCAATTTCTTACAAAATTTGTCTTGATAGAAATGGAATAATTACGTCAAGTACCTGAGTACTGAAAATATGACACAAAATTTGAAAAAAAAAGATTCAAAATTTAGTTCCGTTTAATTAATTTTGAGATGTGCAGAATTTCTTGTTTCATATGTATGGAACCCCTCCCTTACGGAAGAGGGAGGGGTGTCGAACCACTTTGGACGTATTTGTTACCCCTAAGAACATTCGCATGTCAGATTTGGTTCCATTTACTTGATTGGTTCTCGAGATGTGCAGAAATTTGTGTTTCATTAGTATGGAACCCCTCACTTCCAGAATATTTCCCTGCCTCTAAAACCTCTATATACAAAATTTTACGACGATCGGTGCAGTAGTTTTCGAGCCTACATGAATCTGACAGACAGAGAGACAGACAGGCAGACAGACAGGACTGCATTTTTATATGTTTAGATTATTTTACAATTGTGCAAAGCCACAAAAAAAATTGGCACCATTTTAATCGACCATTTTTGTTTTGGCTGAATTTTTGCTCAGATATTCCCACGGGCTGAATATAACATTTTATGCTATTAGGGAACATTAAAAAATGACGCAGCTTTCGAGGACGAGGGAACCCAGTTTTGTGACAAAATGAGACGAGAACTAGGGTAGGGGGTCAAGCCATGCTACGTAGCTCAAAAGAACTCAACAAAAGTCATTTATTCATTCTCCCTTAGTATGTTTTTAATTATGACTAATTACTGAAGAGTTGATGTAAAAAGATATTGATGATTACAAATATTTTTAGAGTCAGAATGGTTTGTGTGATCAGTGTAACGTCCTCAAATTTGTAGAGAACGGTTTTGTCACAGTGGGGAAAAATATTAGGAGAAAACTTCGAAAATATAACTATAATTATATAGAATATCGGCTTCATTATCGTCCGAGGGTAAATGATATCCTAGAGCGTTAATTTCTGGCATTATGGTTCATCATATTGCAGAGCCTCTTTCTGCAAAATATTAGATCTCTATAACTTTATCAACCCTTCGGTCGATAAAAGGAAACTATAATGACTATAGTAGAGTCGATACTCTATTTCAAAAACCCACTTTTTGAAAACCTGTTTTTTTTCTTGAGAAAACTACGTAATGTTAGCTAGACATAGATATTCGTTTGAGCTTGGAGAAATGAAAACAAGCTCAAGTTTTTCAAAAAAACTGTTTTATAATATATTTTACAGTGTATGTTTTTGGGAAGACAAAATTGTTATCTACCTACAATTTTGTCTATGGACTATTTCGATCAAACAGACGGTTTTGGCTTGAAAATATTTTCAACAACAATAGGCACTCATCTCAGAAAACACTCCTAAAGTTAGTTTTCCCGTTAGCATAAAGAACGGAGAAATCAATTAAACTGAGCTGAATTAATGATAAAAATATTTCTAGAGCCAAAACGGTTAGTTTGATAGGTACAATGTCTTCGGAAAAATTGGGGAGATTATAAAATGATGACAAAAATAATATTCAACTTTTCAAAAAGAGTTGTTTCTTTCCTTTGAAAATTGAAATTGTTTCGCATAGTTTTGCTTGTTTTCGAAATGCGGTTGTATTACTGATGAAAAGCAACTTCAAACACAATATAATAACACAAGTTTTCAATTGCGCTTGTAGTACACTTATATGACTACTTTCGTTGTTACTTATTTTCTAACATGTTTTGTGTGTTACTTGGGGTGTGTGTGGTGTGTGTGTGGGTTTATGTATGTAACGCTCTCCCCAACTCAATCGCTTTTATCAGAAATGACTGGAACGATTTTCATGAATTTAATTGCAAATGAAAGATCCAGTTACCTCATAAGACCCTACTAAATTTTGTTGTCATTGGATTTTTAGTTTATAGGTTTTGTATCAAAATGTAAAAATCACGAAACTTCATTATCTCAGAAAATTTGAACAAAATTTGTATCAAAAGAACGAGCTTGTTTTTTTGAACCATTTGTAGATTAATTTTATAATGATTGAACATGCAGTTCAAAGCTTATGCAAAGAAACGTGTTTCAAAGACTTTTTAAAATCACTTACTTTTCTCAGAGATGGCTGGACCGATTTTCACAAAATTAGTGTCATATGGAAGGTCTAGTTGCCACATAAGACCCTGTTGAATTTTATTGTATGTAGACTTTAACTTTGTCCGAAATGTAGGATAATGTGAAATCAGGCTATAGAAAGAAACATGTTTCTAAGACTGCTCGAGCTCACCCACTTTTTTCAGAGATGGATGGACCGATTTACACGAAATAAGTTGCAAATGAAAGGTTCAGTTGCTTCATAAGACTCTATTGAATTTTATCACAATCGGACTGTTACTTTGTCTGTTATGTATCAAAATGTAAAAAAATATGAATCTCCATTGTCTCAGAAACTACACAACCGATTTGAACAGAATAAGTATCAAATGAACCTTCATTCCGAGTTGTGCTCTCGTCGTGTTCGGTCGCAATTTTATATCGATCTCGATAGTGCCGACCAGTAATTCGCCTTCAAGGTCACCGTGCATTGTGCTCTGCTGCTCGTTGCCGTCGTCGCTGTTGAAGACAGCAAAAAGAAGAAGAAGTCAACAATAGCCCGTGCGTTGTGTCGCTGCCTGAAGAAATTCGGTACCCGGCGCACGGCCGTTTGGCTGTATTGGTCGATCGGACAACCAAGGAAGAAAGCAGCAAGGAGAGATTGGCATCGCCCGTGCGCTGATTGTGGAGGAGAGCGGCTGCATAAGCTAAGTAGTTTTTTTTTCTTGGTTTTTTTCTACAATATTATTTGTTAATTGGCATTTTGCGTGTGTGGTTCACGCGTCCAACATGGACGACGATGGTGGCATGACCGAAAGCGAGGATGAAAACCCGCTCGTTCCACCGCCTAGCCCTCCCGGATACAAAGTTCCAAGGGTTAAAATTGGAACTCCGCAGGATTTTATCCATCGGCTAAAGGAGTATCCGGAGGGCAAAGCTGGTATTGGGGCTGTATTTTTCCGGCCGAAAGTTAAAGCATTGAACACAATGCAAATTTGTAGGGATCTGGCACGGTTTTCAGCCGTGACTGAAATAACGAAAGTACGCCCGAATATGCTGCGTGTTTTGG
Organism: Wyeomyia smithii; assembly: GCF_029784165.1. Classification (NCBI taxonomy): domain Eukaryota; kingdom Metazoa; phylum Arthropoda; class Insecta; order Diptera; family Culicidae; genus Wyeomyia; species Wyeomyia smithii. The sequence continues at coordinate 164,055,787 of NC_073694.1, forward strand.
TGTCTGACTTCAAGCAAGCAAACGAGATTGCTGCTTGTGAGCTCTTCACGCGGGAGTACCACGTGTACATTCCAGCTCGCGTAGTAGAGATTGACGGTGTGGTTAGCGAATCGAGTCTGACCGTCGAGGACCTGTTGAAGGCTGGAAAAGGCCTTTTCAAGGATTCTAGCCTTGAACCAGCCAAGATACTTGAATGTAAGCAATTACATTCAGTATCGCTCGACAAGGGTGTAAAAACTTACACCCCATCAGACTCTTTTCGCGTGACTTTCGCTGGGTCTGCTCTGCCGAGCTATGTGCTCGTGGACAAGGTGCGTCTGCTCGTGCGCTTGTTTGTATCGCGGGTAATGAATTGCCTCAAGTGCAAACAGTTGGGCCATACGGCCTCCCACTGTGGCAATAAAGGCAAGTGCGGAGAGCAACATGCGGATGACGCCTGTAATAAGGTCGCTGAAAAGTGCCTCTATTGTGGGCAAACTCCGCATGAGCTGTCTGCATGTCCCGCGTACAAACAGCGCCAAGACAAGATTAAACGGTCTCTGAAAGAGCGCTCTAAGCGCACTTTCGCAGAGATGCTCAAAGAGGCCGCTGCCACCAAACTGGTTTCCCCGAATCTCTTCGAGGTCTTGCAATCCGATGAGTCTGATTCTGAAGATTCAGTTGGGGAACCTTCTTTTGTTGAACCCGGGAAATCTAGGAAGAGGAAAAACCTTTCTTCTCCTAGGCTTCCTAGGAAAGGTCAGAGAAGGTCTCCGTCTGAAGTGACTGATACTGAGAAACTAAAGCAGATATTAGACGACGCAAATATTTGCTATTTTTGGTACGATTTTTATTTGCACAAAATAAAATCTGTATTGAAAAATAGCAAATATTTGCTTCATCTAATACCTGCTTAAGAAGTGCTGTAGAAAATCCGAAGCAAACTCCTCCGGGATTGGCAAAATTGAATTCAAATAAGGAGTTTCCGGCACTTTCAGGAACATAAAAAAAAACCCAACTGTTCCTTCTTTTTCGTCCAAGATTCAGCCAGAATCTGGACTGCTGAGGTTTTCAGATATTGTGGACTGGATTTTTGAAAATTTTAACATAACTGATCCTCTTAAAAGTCTTCTGCTGGCATTTCTACCAACAGTAAAAACGTTTTTGAAGCAGTTGACTGCTAAATGGCCCCTCCTTGCAGCGATCGTATCCTTCGATGGCTAATTCATCGGCTGAGATGAAGGATTCTATCTCTATTTTACAGTGGAATTGTAGAAGTATCATCCCCAAAATTGATTCATTTAAAGTTTCGATTAATAAGCATAAATGCGATGCATTTTCCCTCTGTAAAACTTGGCTCACTTCAAATGTAGATCTTAACTTCCATGATTTTAACATAATTCGCCTTGACCGAGACACCCCTCACGAAGGAGTACTTCTAGGGATTAAGAAGTGCTATTCTTTCTATCGTATAAACCTTCCCTCGGTCCCAGGCGTCGAAGCTGTCGCATGTCAAATGACAATACAAGGTAAAGAGCTTTGTATTGCCTCAATATATATATTCCTCCCAGAGCACAGGTAGGGCAACGGCTGCTCTTTGATTTAATAGAACTTCTTCCCTCGCCACGTTTGATTTTGGGAGATTTTAACTCTCACGGCGTGGCTTGGGGTTCCCCTTCTAATGATAACCGTTCCTCTTTGATCTATAACCTCTGCGACGACTTCGACATGACAATATTAAACAACGGGGATATGACACGCGTTCCGGAACCTCCAGCGCACCCCAGTGCTTTAGATTTATCTTTATGTTCAACATCGCTACGGTTGGATTGCATATGGAAGGTAGTCCGATCATTTGCCTACTCAAATTTTAATTGATAATGGTTCAACTCGCACGCGATCAGTTGATATTCCGTATGACCTCACACGGAATATCGATTGGAAATTATACGAGGAAATGATTTCAGAAGCTGTCGAGTCGATTCAACATCACCCACCACTTGAAGAATACAACCTCCTCGCGGGCTTGATTCTCGACGCCGCGTTGCAAGCCCAAACGAAGAAATATCCTGGCGTGACGATCAAAGAACGGCCTCCCACTCCGTGGTGGGACAAAGAGTGCTCCGATGTCTACACGGAAAAATCCGACGCGTTTAAGGCCTTCTTTTGGGTGAAAGGTAAACCCGACGACTTTAAGCGGTATTTGGAGCATGAGACCAAGTTTAAAAGCTTGGTCCGAGCAAAGAAACGCGGATATTGGCGTCGGTTCGTTAACGAGACGTCGAGGGAGACATTGATGAGCACTCTTTGGAACACAGCCCGAAGAATGCGGAATCGTATAACGGTCAACGAAAGCGAGGAGTCTTCAAGTCGGTGGATATTTGCTTTGCCAGGAAAGTATGTCCGGATTCTGTTCCTGTGCAAAACATTTTCGCGATACGTCTCCGGGCCTCGACGCGATAGAATCACCTTTTACGATGGCAGAATTTTCAGTTGCCCTCCTGTCTTGTAACAATAACGCACCTGGGTTAGATAGAATCAAATTCAACTTATTGAAGAATCTACCCGGCACTTGATCAATAAGTTCCTGGAGCAAAATATTGTACCGCAGGATTGGAGGCAAGTGAAAGTGATCGCCATCCAAAAACCGGGAAAACCTGCTTCTCATCACAACTCTTATAGGCCGATTGCGGAAATTGATGAAGAAAATGATACTCCGTCGTTTAGACCATTGGGTCGAATCAAACGGTCTACTATCAGATACTCAATTTGGCTTCCGCCGTGCCAAAGGAACGAATGATTGTCTTGCGTTGCTTTCTACAGATATTCAGCTAGCCTATGCTCACAAAGAACAAATGGCATCTGTGTTCTTGGACATTAAGGGGGCTTTTGATTCCGTTTCTATTGACATTCTTTCGGGCAAACTTCACCCACAAGGATTTTCACCAAATTTGAACAATTTTTTGCATAATTTGTTGTCCGAAAAGCATATGTACTTTACGCATGGCGATTTAGCAACTTTTCGTATTAGCTACATGGGTCTTCCCCAGGGCTCATGCTTAAGATCCCTCCTTTACAATTTTTATGTGAATGACATTGACGCATGTCTGGCAAATTTATGCACGATAAGACAATTTGCAGACGATAGCGTGGTCTCTGTTACAGGAGCCAAAGCTGCCGATTTGCAAGGACCATTGCAAGATACCTTGGACAATTTGTCTGCTTGGGCTTTACAGCTAGGTATCGAATTCTCTCCGGAGAAGACTGAGACAGTAGTTTTTTCTAGGAAGCGTGAGCTCCACTTACAGTTAATGGGTGAAACGATTTCTCAGGTTTTGGTATCTAAATATCTCGGTGTCTGGTTCGATTCGAAAGGCACCTGGGGATGTCACGTTCGGTATTTGATAAAAAAATGTCAACAGCGAGTAAATTTTCTCCGGACAATTACAGGATCATGGTAGGGCGCCCACCCAGGAGACCTCATAAGGCTTTACCAAACAACGATATTGTCGGTGCTTGAACACCCGGTCGGTCGCTGCAAACACCCATTTAATCAAGCTGGAACGATTGCAGTATCGTTGTTTGCGTATTGCCTTAGGTTGCATGCATTCGACCCATACGATGAGTTTGGAAGTTTTGGCGGGCGTTCTCCCATTAAAAGACCGCTTTTGGGATCTGACTACTCGTATCCTCATCAAAAGTGAGGTTTTGAACCCTTTGGTAATTGAAAATTTCGATAGGCTAGTTGAACTTAATTCTCAAACCCGTTTCATGACTGTGTATTTCAATCACATGTCTCAAAGTATAAATCCTTTCCCAAATACCTCCAATCGTGTCAACTTATTAGATACTTCTGTTTCTACTGTGTTTTTCGATACATCCATGATGGAAGAAACTCGTGGAATCCCGGATCATTTACGCGTGCAGCAGATCCCTAAAATATTTTATAACAAATATAAAAACATCAACTGCGACAATGCGTTTCATACTGATGGATCACTTCTCAACGGGTCCACTGGCTTCGGTATCTTCAACAATAATTTTACCGCCTCCTACAAGCTCGATAATCCTGCTTCTGTTTATGTCGCAGAATTGGCTGCACAGTATACCTTAGGGATTATTGAAACAATGCCCACGGACCATTACTTCATCTTCACGGACAGTCTCAGTTCTATTGAGGCTCTCCGATCGATGAAAGATGCAAGGCACTCTCCGTATTTCCTGGGGAAAATACGGGAACATCTGAGTGCTTTATCCGAAAAATCTTCTCAGATTACCTTAGTGTGGGTCCCTTCTCATTGTTCCATTTCGGGCAATGAGAAAGCGGACACTTTGGCTAAGGTGGGCGCAACAAACGGAGATATTTATAACAGACCAATTGCCTACAATGAATTTTTAAAATTTTCCCTATGTGCCAGTTCGTGTTATTCTCGCTCAGCGAAACTTGCCATACATGCTACATGTTTATAGCTACTTGAAGAGCATCAAGGTGCCAATTTAACAGCGAAACGAATCTCGGATGAAAAAAAACATGTTAGTTTTAGTATTAGATTTAGTTTCAACTCGTAGTTGGCAGAAGAATTTGCCTTTAGCATATAAGATATTTTAGACCATATGGCATTAGATTTAATTGGCTTCGTAAAACATTAATTTGTATTGTGCCGTGTCAAAAAAATGTTGTGTGAACAAAAAAAAAATCAAATGAACCATCAACTGATGATTTTTATAATGATTAAACGTGTGGTTCAAAAGGTTATAAAAATAAATGTGTCCAGAAAACTTTTTAAATTCACTCTTTTTGTCAAAGATGGCTGGACTGATTCCAACAATCTTAGTTTCAAATTAAAGGTTTGGGTGCTTTATTGGTACCCCCCTAGCTATTGCCCCAACGCGTCAACTGACGTCAAAATGTCGTACAGTAATTGCTCACCGGTTTCGACCCTTCAACGTTATGTTTACGAGAAAACTCATTTGAGTCTCTTAAAAATGGTGGTGGCTAGGGACACAAAAATTCACAGGAATGCTTCAAAACTATAATCCTTCATTTTTTCCCAGTTTGACCTTCGGGGCCAAACCTTTGTTGACCAGTGTAATCGGACTTCATGTCAACCTTTATATGTTAAATTGTAAAAATAATGAAAGTCTATTCTCTCAAAGATTACACGACTTATTTGAACAAAACAAGTGTCAAACGGACAGGTTGTTCCTCAAACTTGCAAAGAAACGAAACCCAAAGGCTGCTTAAAACTAGCTACTTTGATCAAAGTTCGAAATTAAGAGTCATTATGATAGACAATAGTTTCCGCGTATTGGATTATATTTGGTCACTTTAGGCTGTTGATCGGAAACTGTCGCCACCTTCGACATCGAAATACCCAGATTAGACAATATTCGGCCATTTTTCGATGGGTTTTATGATTATCAGGCAACCAGAAGTGGTCATCTGGATTTAAATTATTGAGTCATTGAGGTCGGATTCTGGCCACCCAAATTGACTTTTCGATTTTTCAACTTTTTTTTTTAGACCTAATGTTTTGCCTTTCTCCTAGAAAGGTATAGCAATCACTGGAAAAACCAAAGGTATAAAAGTGCTCCGGAGAGTCGAATCTCGTATATCAATCGATTTAGTTTGACGAGCTGAGCATTTTCTGTATGTGTGTGTGCGTATGTGTGTGTGTATGTGTGTGTGTAACGCTCTCCCAATGTCACTCGATTTTCTCAGAGATGGCTGGACCGAGCTTCATGAAATTAATTGCAAATGTGAGGTCTAGTTGCCCCATAAGGCCCTATTGAATTACATTGCAATCGGATTTTTAGTTTAGAAAAATTGGTTTTAAATGAACAAGCTACTTAAAAACCCTCAACTTTTGAGTTTCATGAAGATTGAACGTGTGGTTCAGAAGTTATTCAAAGAAACGTGTTCTGGAGAGTGTTTAATCTCACTCATGTTTCTCAGAGATGGCTGAAACGATTTCCACAATATTAGTGTCATTTGAAAGGTCTAATTACCCCATAAGACCCTATTGATTTATTTTGCAATTGGACTATTACTTTGCCTGTTATGTTTAAAAATGTGTAATCCAGCTTTGAAAAGAAACATATTCCGAAGACTACTTAAACTCACTCACTTTTCTCAGAGATGGCTCAACCGATTTCCTCGAAATTAGTGTCAAATAAAAGGTCTAGCTGCCTCATAACACCCTATTGAATTTTAATGTAATCAGTCTGTTACTTTGTCTGTAATGTATCAAAATATGAAAATCACGAAACTTCATTATCTCAGAAAGTACACAACCGATTTGAACAATATTGGTATCAAATGAACGGGCTAGTTAAAGGTTGATTGATGAATTTTATAGTGATTAAACACGTGGTTAAAAAACTGTGAAAAGAAAAATGTTCCGGTGACTTTTCAAATTCACTCGTTTTCCCAAAAATGGCTGGACTAAATTCAACAATCTTAGTGTCAAATGAAAAGTTTGGCTTTCCTATAGGTTCCCATTTTATTTGACTATAATCGTATTTTTATTCCAACCGTTATGTATTAAATTATAAAAACAACGAAAGTCTATTATCTCAAAGATCATACGACTCATTTCAACATATCTAGTGTCATTTGAACGGGTTATCTCTCAAACTCACAAGTAAGAAATTCCATAGCAATTTGATATGTGGTTCAAAAGTTATGAAAAGACACGAAATTCAAAGACTATTTAAAACTGTAACTGCTTTGATCAAAACATATGGCCTCAACAAAATTTAAATTTGGTATTGTGCTATTCGTACGTTCCCGGTATTGCTCGTGATTGAAGTGTACGAAATTCAAAGTCATTTCTTTTATTTCGTTATTACTTCAGTACGAATATTTTACTCCTAATTAATATTTTTTTTAACTTTTTGCCTTTCTCCTAGAAAGGTAAAGCAATCACTTGCAAAACCGAAGATATGGAAGTGCTTCAAACTCGACTCAGTTCGACGAGCTGAGCATTTTCTGTATGTGTGTGTGTGTGTGTGTGTGTGTGTGTGTGTGTGTGTGTGTGTGTGTGTGTGTGTGTGTGTGTGTGCGTATGTGCAGATTTTTATTTTCACTCACTTTTCCCAGAGATGGCTGGACCGATTTTTAAGAAATTATATGCAAATGAAAGTTCTAGTTGCCCCGTAAGACCCTATTTAATTTCATTGTAATTGGATTTTTATTTTAGAGGTTATGTATCAAAATGTAAAAATCACGAAACATCAATATCTCAGAAACCACACAACCGATTTCAATAAAATTGGTATCAAATGAACGGGCTATCTTAAAAACCTTAAATTTTGAATTTTATATAGATTGAATATGTGGTTCAAAAGTTATGAAAAGAAACGTCTTCTGAAGACTGTTTAATTTCACTCATGTTTCTCAGAGATGGCTGGACCAATTTTTCACAAAATCAGTGTTATATGAAAGGTCTAGTTACCCCATAAGACCCTATTGTTTTTTTTTGCAATCGGACTATTACTTTGCCTGTTATGTTTAGAAATGTGAAATCTAGCTATGAAAAGAAACATATTCCGAAGAATACATAAACTCACTCACTTTTCTCAGAGATGGCTGAACCGAATTTCACGAAATTAGTGTCAAATGAAAGGTCTAGCTGACTCATAACATCCTATTGAATTTTACTGTAATCGAACTGTAAATTCGTCTGTAATGTACCGAATTGTGAAAATCCCGAAACTTCATTATCTCAGAAAGTACACAACCGATTTGATCAATAGTATTATCAGATGAACGGGCTAGTTAAGGGTTAACTGATGAATTATGATTGAACACGTGGTTTCAAAGTTTGGCTGCCCTACACGTTCCCATTTCATTTGATTATAATCGAACTAAGCAACCGTTATGTATTAAGTTGTTAATAAAACAACGAAATTCTATTATCTCAAAGATTACACGACTTATTTGAACATAAATAGTGTCATACGAACGAGTCATCTCTCAAGCTTACAAATAATAAACTTAATAACAATTTGATATAAGTTCGAATGAGAAAGGCTGGGTCTGACCGCTAGGTGGATAAGTTTAGGTTTTTCCTATTTTGTTGGGCCTAAAAAATTTTCCCTTTTTAATTTTTTGACCTTTGAAATTTCAGATATTTTTACTTTTTGATTTTTAACGTTTAGATTACTTTTTAACTTTTATCCTTATTGAACTTGGAACTTTTTATGACTTTTTTCTTTTTAACTTTGTAGTTTTTATACCAAGTTTTGGCTTAATAATTTTTTGATTATACACGCAAAATTTGAAGTTTTGTACAATCATTGTGTCTTTCCGATTCGCACAAATGTTGCTCAGAAATCGCACAATAAATATGTGAAATGCATAACGCATCAGTTGTACTGCGAATACATTGACATAGAATGAAATCAGAATATGTATCATATACCGACACTTTATTTCTCACATCGAGTGTATTAGTGACTGCTACTCATGGAGCAGTGCAAGCAGCTAACAACAACTTGTGATTTCACTAGATTTAAATAGCTATAATACTCGATCGATTTATCTCGATGGATTTGTTCATTAAAAAGTAGCATTGAATGATTGCAAAAAAACGAAACAAAATTCTGTTCACAACATTTTGTAATCAACGCTAGCTTCACCGCAAAACAACCAAAACCCTCCTTTCCAAAAAGCCACAAAAGCGTTGCCGATTTTTTATGGCAACACTTGTAAATTGTGAATAATTATTATTTGTCATCCTGTGCACGCGCTTTCTTTTCAAGCGACGGAGAAATTTCTCTCTCGCTCGTATGATTTCCATGTACGTGCGACGAGACTAGACACATCACATACAATTTGCAGGTTGCTCTTTCGCTTCTCTTTCGGTTCGGATTGTGACGCGCAAGGCGATGTCACGTCGCTTTACGAAATGAGCGAGACACCAGTGCAGTACATACTTGATACCAGAGTTGTTATATCGAATTTCTTTATTCCACCAGCTCACCTCGTTTTGACCTGGAAGCGCACTAACTGCTGTCAAAACCCTTCTTCATTCGCTCGATATTGACCCAGTTTTGAGCTGGCGTGCTGCCCGAAACGCACTGTAAAATTTGTCAGCTTCAACCCACCACAGCACGTGCTTAGTTCGTAAACAATTATCTGGCATCTCTTTGTTACTAGCGTCGTAAATCGCGATGCCGTTTTTTTATTGCTCGGCAGATTTGCCCTGACGTAGTGGAATAAAGAAATTCGCTATTAGTCTCACTCATGCTGTCGGTGCGTGCATGAAGAAGAAAGAGTACCTTGAAAGCGTGTGTGCAGAAGACTGGAGAAATGAAGCATATGTCTCGTTCTCAAACAGAAGGATACCAGTTGGAATTGTTTAAGTGTAGTAGTTGGGGGCTGCCAAATACATTGAAAAAAACGCTAGAGCATTAATGCGTTATGCCCAACACGTAATCATTGTACTGGTTTCAAATCACATCAACAATTGCGCTAAAAACGAACAATTTTGTACTGGTTTTACACCATCCAACTTTTGCGTGTATGTTCTGCGATTTCGTTGTTTTTTGGATCCTTTGTTTTTTTTTGTCTCTAAGACTCTTTGAAATAAATGAAAACTACATGATGGCCATAAGAACATTCAAAATTTTTGGGTGACTCCAAAATGGCATCTGGAGTTGATTTTCGGCCTCTGAGCATCATCTCGATTCTTGAAATACCCATATTGATCGGTATTCGCTCATATTCGGCTGTTTTCCTAAAACCAAAAGTCGTCATCTTGATGGCATGTGGAGTCAATTTAATCATTTTGGTTCTGAAATAGGTGTCTTCCGGATTGTTTTCCAGATATCAGAATTCGTTATCTCGAAAATCAAAACGGCAAAGGGGTCGATTTTAAGCATCATCCCGATTATTTTTAACTGTTTTCTGGAAAAATTGGTTGAAATTTTTGTTTCATTTGTATACAAAGTTTGAAGTTGAATTTCGCAAGATACCTTTTTGGGATGGAATGAAAAACCCGAAGTGAGCGTCTTAACCGATCTGTTAACTAACGGCCTAATGCCATCGTCTTCACTCCCTCATTCGATAGAATTTAATTAGGTCATTGCTTAATTGCTCTAGGCTTCTTGCAAAAATCAATCCAAAAAACGTATCCGCAGCGGGTCGGATGACGCCGGTTATTGCGCAAAGTTATCCTTTACAAACTTTCCGCTTATTTTCAATCATTCCCAGTGGGTTGTTCGTTGAACGCAGCAGGTATTGCGAACTAAACTTGTCCGGAGGTGCCGCAATCTAATTAAAAATCGGCCCCTTTCACCACGCAATATCCCAGCAAGTATGCCATAGCGCGAAGCGTAATAACTACCGGCAAGCGCTGGTTAAGTACACTCTACGGTGAAGTTTAATCTACTTATCTATTCGGCTCAAATCGTTCCACAGCGAGCTGCCCGGAGGTGTACTCAGTCTTTCAATTAACCTGCAACTTTTTCATTCGCTACTCTTCGGAGGCGGAAATGAAACCCCTGCAATGATATAGGCGTTGGGGCAGTTTTTTTGTTTCTACTTTAGGTCAGCCTTTGGTGGTTTATCCCGAGTGAAGGGGTATCAATTTTAGCACAGACTGCTTTTTTCTATTTTCCAAGACGAACAACGATTAGCGATTTTTATCGTTCTAACCTAGCATTGCTTGGAAAAGCAGAATGTGTAGGAGCGCTTGCAGTTTATGATAATAGTAGCTGGTGAGAGGAGCTATTATTAAAAATGCTGATCGTTGTAAAAAGCGTGGTATAAATGTGAGTTTTCAGCATATTACCTTGCCTCAATGTACATAATTCCGATGATCAGGTTGATATGAATTCGCATATCCGCATCGTTTCGCGACCAGGTAAAATCTAGAGAAACGTAATGCCCCGCGCAAACGAGTATCCGGAACAACTTGGGATGGAAAAATTTGCTTCCGGGGTAGTAAATTGAAAAACTTGATCCGTCTAACAGAATGAACCTCCCCTCCATTTCCATTTCACTCGATTCGTTCTTGCGAGGATGTTGCAGGCGTGGGATGACTTCTCTGATTGAAAAAATAGGTCAGTGCAATCTCCGCTGCAAATAATATTAACGAAGCAATTTTCGCGCTACGTTAACTACTTAGCTGGACCGTAGAATTAGTGAGGTAGTTCGTGTTGCTGCAAAGTTTGATTCTGATCGAATTAGTTTTGTTATTTTGACTGCAGACAAGAAAACTGGAATCTCTAGATAAAATGCCATCGGTTTAGCATCCTTTAAAAAAATACTCTGAGTGGAATTAATTACATACTGTTTCGATCCGGGATTTGATCAATCTAGCATCAAATTCATTGAATAATTGTATCATTTGTCGATGTCATCTTGAAGCTTTCAATATTAAACAATGGAGCATCCACTTGACTGTTGCCACATCAAGCCTATTGAACATTTACAATGACTAAATCGCTGTAATCGCCCTTTTAACGACTGCTGCTGCATTAATCTATTTGAACCACAACGGCAAAACCAGCATGACAACACCGGATTACCGCGAGGCCTTCGGATGTCGGTGTCGTCCGTCGCTCATTTGGAATCAATTAGTAAAAATTTCAACATGCGGAAATCCGTCGATCTGCGGTTCACGCTCCATACCATAGCATCACGTAAATTACGAATTGGCTTCAAAGTGGAACACATCAACCAATTACTGGACCAGGTTCCGGGAAGGGCATCCTGTTTTTAGATATAAAAAACACACACAGATAAAACATCGGATTGCAATTATATCCGCACACACACACAAATCAGAACAAAAACCTGCTGGCAGACCATAATGGGATGACGATGTGCCGATAACAACTGTCATTAATGGTCCATTTGAGCCCACCACTGAGCAGTTCGGTGCGTTATCTGTTTGCTACGGCCGAGAAAATTTCTTCCTAAGCAGCTAATTTGTTCTATCCGGGGGCTTCTGACCTATCTTAGGTGGACCATTTACTTTGCGTCAATCTAGTGAATAAGAGGCCATGTGATAAGGCACGTATGCCGTCTTTTGTTCGGGTGTTTTTTTGGGAGAAAATTGATGATTGTTAGGATTTTTTTCGGGATTATGTTAATCACGTACTTTGATAACTTTGATGAGACACAAATAGCAAGTTATGGGCATGTCATGAGTGTTTTAGTAGCAATTATTCATTTCCACTTTGGTTATTGTACTATTTCTGTACATAGAAGTGCAGTGACATCAAACTTGGAAGACCTTGTGCAACTACTGGCCATTGAGGAACGTTTTAATATCGATAAAAAAGGCAAACAAAATTGAAAATCTAACTGTGTCCCTTCTTATTCTTTGAAATATCATTAAATTGAAATTGCATTAAAATTCTGTCTTTGTCGTGTCCCTGTCTTGTCTTTGTCTTGTCGTTGTCTTGTCTTTGTCTTGTCTTTGTCTTGTCTTTGTCTTGTCTTTGTCTTGTCTTTGTCTTGTCTTTGTCTTGTCTTTGTCTTGTCTTTGTCTTGTCTTTGTCTTGTCTTTGTCTTGTCTTTGTCTTGTCTTTGTCTTGTCTTTGTCTTGTCTTTGTCTTGTCTTTGTCTTGTCTTTGTCTTGTCTTTGTCTTGTCTTTGTCTTGTCTTTGTCTTGTCTTTGTCTTGTCTTTGTCTTGTCTTTGTCTTGTCTTTGTCTTGTCTTTGTCTTGTCTTTGTCTTGTCTTTGTCTTGTCTTTGTCTTGTCTTTGTCTTGTCTTTGTCTTGTCTTTGTCTTGTCTTTGTCTTGTCTTTGTCTTGTCTTTGTCTTGTCTTTGTCTTGTCTTTGTCTTGTCTTTGTCTTGTCTTTGTCTTGTCTTTGTCTTGTCTTTGTCTTGTCTTTGTCTTGTCTTTGTCTTGTCTTTGTCTTGTCTTTGTCTTGTCTTTGTCTTGTCTTTGTCTTGTCTTTGTCTTGTCTTTGTCTTGTCTTTGTCTTGTCTTTGTCTTGTCTTTGTCTTGTATTTGTCTTGTCTTTGTCTTGTCTTTGTCTTGTCATTGTCTTGTCTTTGTCTTGTCTTTGTCTTGTCTTTGTCTTGTCTTTGTCTTGTCTTTGTCTTGTCTTTGTCTTGTCTTTGTCTTGTCTTTGTCTTGTATTTGTCTTGTCTTTGTCTTGTCTTTGTCTTGTCATTGTCTTGTCTTTGTCTTGTCTTTGTCTTGTCTTTGTCTTGTCTTTGTCTTGTCTTTGTCTTGTCTTTGTCTTGTCTTTGTCTTGTCTTTGTCTTGTCTTTGTCTTGTCTTTGTCTTGCCTTTGTCTTGTCTTTGTCTTGTCTTTGTCTTGTCTTTGTCTTGTCTTTGTCTTGTCTTTGTCTTGTCTTTGTCTTGTCTTTGTCTTGTCTTTGTCTTGTCTTTGTCTTGTCTTTGTCTTGTCTTTGTCTTGTCTTTGTCTTGTCTTTGTCTTGTCTTTGTCTTGTCTTTGTCTTGTCTTTGTCTTGTCTTTGTCTTGTCTTTGTCTTGTCTTTGTCTTGTCTTTGTCTTGTCTTTGTCTTGTCTTTGTCTTGTCTTTGTCTTGTCTTTGTCTTGTCTTTGTCTTGTCTTTGTCTTGTCTTTGTCTTGTCTTTGTCTTGTCTTTGTCTTGTCTTTGTCTTGTCTTTGTCTTGTCTTTGTCTTGTCTTTGTCTTGTCTTTGTCTTGTCTTTGTCTTGTTTTTGTCTTGTTTTTGTCTTGTCTTTGTCTTGTCTTTGTCTTGTCTTTGTCTTGTCTTTGTCTTGTCTTTGTCTTGTCTTTGTCTTGTATTTGTCTTGTCTTTGTCTTGTCTTTGTCTTGTCTTTGTCTTGTCTTTGTCTTGTCTTTGTCTTGTCTTTGTCTTGTCTTTGTCTTGTCTTTGTCTTGTCTTTGTCTTGTTTTTGTTTTGTCTTTGTCTTGTCTTTGTCTTGTCTTTGTCTTGTCTTTGTCTTGTCTTTGTCTTGTCTTTGTCTTGTCTTTGTCTTGTCTTTGTCTTGTCTTTGTCTTGTCTTTGTCTTGTCTTTGTCTTGTCTTTGTCTTGTCTTTGTCTTGTCTTTGTCTTGTCTTTGTCTTGTCTTTGTCTTGTCTTTGTCTTGTCTTTGTCTTGTCTTTGTCTTGTCTTTGTCTTGTCTTTGTCTTGTTTTTGTTTTGTCTTTGTCTTGTCTTTGTCTTGTCTTTGTCTTGTCTTTGTCTTGTCTTTGTCTTGTCTTTGTCTTGTCTTTGTCTTGTCTTTGTCTTGTCTTTGTCTTGTCTTTGTCTTGTCTTTGTCTTGTCTTTGTCTTGTCTATGTCTTGTCTTTGTCTTGTCTTTGTCTTGTCTTTGTCTTGTCTTTGTCTTGTCTTTGTCTTGTCTTTGTCTAGTCTTTGTCTTGTCTTTGTCTTGTCTTTGTCTTGTCTTTGTCTTATCTTTGTCTTGTCTTTGTCTTGTCTTTGTCTTGTCTTTGTCTTTGTCTTTGTCTTGTCTTTGTCTTGTCTTTGTCTTGTCTTTGTCTTGTCTTTGTCTTGTATTTGTCTTGTCTTTGTCTTGTCTTTGTCTTGTCTTTGTCTTGTCTTTGTCTTGTCTTTGTCTTGTCTTTGTCTTGTCTTTGTCTTTGTCTTTGTCTTGTCTTTGTCTTGTCTTTGTCTTGTCTTTGTCTTGTCTTTGTCTTGTCTTTGTCTTGTCTTTGTCTTGTCTTTGTCTTGTCTTTGTCTTGTCTTTGTCTTGTCTTTGTCTTGTCTTTGTCTTGTCTTTGTCTTGTCTTTGTCTTGTCTTTGTCTTGTCTTTGTCTTTGTCTTTGTCTTGTCTTTGTCTTGTCTTTGTCTTGTCTTGTCTTTGTCTTGTCTTTGTCTTGTCTTTGTCTTGTCTTTGTCTTGTCTTTGTCTTGTCTTTGTCTTGTCTTTGTCTTGTCTTTGTCTTTGTCTTGTCTTTGTCTTGTCTTTGTCTTGTCTTTGTCTTGTCTTTGTCTTGTCTTTGTCTTGTCTTTGTCTTGTCTTTGTCTTGTCTTTGTCTTGTCTTTGTCTTGTCTTTATCTAGTCTTTGTCTTGTCTTTGTCTTGTCCTTGTCTTCTCTTTGTCTTGTCTTTGTCTTGTCGCTGTCTTGTCTCTGTTTTGTCTCCGGATAGTCTCTATTTCTTCTCTGTCTTGTCTCGGTTTTGACTCTGTTCTGTCTCGGTTTTGACTCTGTTCTGTCACAGTCTTGTCTCTGTCTTGTCCCTGTCTTGTCTCTGTCTTGTCACTGTCCATTCTCAGTCTTGTCTCTGTTTTGTCACTGTTTTGTCTGTCGCTGTCTTGTTTTTTTTTTGTCCCTGTCTTGTCTCTGTTTTATCTCTGTCTTGTCTCTGTCTTGTCCCTGTCTTGTCTCTGTTTTGTCCCTGTCTTGTCTCTGTCTTGTCACTTTCCTTTCTGTCTTGTCTCTCTTATGTTCCTGTCTTGTGTCTGTCTTGTCACTGTCCTTTCTGTCTTGTCTCTGTCTTTTCACTATCTTGTCTCTGTCCTGTCTCTGTCTTGTCTCTGTTTTGTTTCTGTTTTGTCACCGTTTTGTCTCTGTCTTGTTTCTATCTTGTCACTATCTTGTCCCTGTCGTGTCTATGTCTTGGCTCTGTTTTGTCTATGTTTTGTCACTATTTTGTCTCTGTCTTATCTCTACCTTGTCTCGGACCATAATCGGACACGAACAAAACATTGTAAGTTTCGAAATATTTGAACTGGATGTGAAAAATTTCACACAGGCGAACTAAGTGCTGCTTTTGAAAATCCGTTAGTCATTTTTCAAGTTGTCGACGAATGAAATAAATGAAGAGGTTGTTTATAGAACACGGCTAACATTGAATATTATGTTTTTATTGCAATCGATTTAGTAATATAAACGCGATTACGCTCCCGATGTTTTCGTTTTTTTTTTATTTGCACGCCTATAAAGTTGCTGTGAAACGTAATTCTACGGCAAAGAAAAAATTCCGGGAACGGATCTTGTACAGCCGTAATTAAAATCCTATGGATCGTGCTATAGACGGAAACGTAAAGAAAATGCTTGGAAATATCCCGAACCTCTTTATTTAAACTGTGGCTCGAAAAACAGGATGTTGCCAAAATACGTCTTATAATCACAGCAATCTTTTGAATTGAAATCACACTAAGTCAAAAAAGCCCCCGACATTAGCAGGCACAACCAACAGAGAAGGAATACCTACAAAAATGGTTGTTGCTTCACAACAGAAGTCATGATGAAAGCCTTTCGGCTTGGTTTGATTTCGCATCATGAGAGGTAGTGGTATCAAGTCAATACACTGTGGTCTTTTTTTACGCGGTTGGTTGTACCGCGTTGAAAAAATCCGCGTATAAAAAACCGAGTTATTTTAGAAATTCGCGTAAAAAAAACTCCATTCAATGATAGGATCCTATTAAAAATAATGGCACGTAAGTAAATATAAACTTGAAAAATAATTTCAAAATGGTAACGAAACACACAAAATGAGTTTATTGTGCTTCTTAAATGAAAATTCATTGAAGAACATGACAATAACTTTTTTATAATAATTTTGCCACATGTTAAGGCTTTCGTTCGTTCATCGGAAGCTAATCGCAACGACCCTGACTCGTATCGTTATACAATTGTTAATGTAGTTTTGTTCCTTTTCCCCGAATCAACGGAAATTGCCTATTACCTTTGTTATACTGAACAAAGGTTATAAAATCGGTCGAAAAAAGCAGAATAGATCCGAAGACCAGAGGGCCGAATGGTATATACCATTCGACTCAGTTCGACGAACTGAGCAATGTCTGTTCGTGTGTATGTGTGGGTGTATGTGTGTGTGTATGTATGTATGTTGTCTGTATGTATGTGACGCAAAATACTAACGCACCTTTTTTATAGAACGCAATATCCGATTTTGATGATTTTATATGCAAATGGAAGCTACTGTGCTCCCCCAGAATGCTACCGAGTGGATTTTCGATTATTGGCTTTCGATTGAGATATTGATAATAGAGTATTTTTTAACATAGGATATTTAGCTTTAGACACAAAATGAATTTGTTGAGGGCCAAGTGTCGTATACCAATCGACTCAGTGCGTCTAAATGAACATTGCCTATATACATGTGTATGTGTTTATGTACGTTAGTATTTGTAAATATGTTGTTTATATGTGTAGTATATCAAAATTGAACAAAAAAAAATCTAACTTTTCACAGAATGCATTATTCGATTTAAGTGTTTACAAGTGCAAATGGAAGCTCCAAACCCTTTTGAAAATCATACTGAGCGAGTTTTTTATTGGTTGCTTGATTTTTAGAATATTTACCAAAGAATTTTTAAACCTGGAATATTTTACTTTTTGGATCATTTCTCTCTCTATCCTTATTTTATACCACTATCTCTCTTTCTCTCGTTCTTTTTTTTCAACTAATATTTATTTCTCAGAAGAAACTAAGATTAAAAGACATTTGTGCATAATTTTCATACTCTGTGTAGTTCGTTCTAAGTGGTGTAAATAAATGAACCGTTTATTTTTAATAGCTTTTTACTAACAATATTCAATAGATTTCAGAAGAAACTGCAATGCTTATTTAAGTCCGGTTCTCGTTTACTTGATACACTTCGCTTTTGTATAATATAAATATTGTTTTCTAATTTTTTTTTAAATTTATTTAAAGGTCAGTGCAAACAGAGTATCCATGTTATCCCAATCCTCGTTTTGGCAGCAAGTTTTATAAAGTTCTGAAAGTGTTTCAGATTTAACCATACAGCCTAGGTGTCTAACAAGAGTTACGTTCCCGAGTACACTTCAAACAGTCAAAATTCTTAAGTCTTGCGAAAAACTTTAATTTTCAAAAAATTCATTTGAAATATAATTTTCTTAAGAACTCTTAACAGCATCTGATGTGTACTGGGAATTGACATTTCAACAGCAGTTATAGGAGTTTCAATGAAATCTTTTAGCACTTGATCCTCACAGATTTTATAAAATTTTTTGTAGATTTCTTGAAATAATCACACGTATGATTCAAGCAACTTTTTATTGGTAACAAAGCATTTAACGCGTTCCTGTATAATTCTGAACTATAATTTCTTGAGAGCAAGTTTGTAGGACTTTGCTGCAATTCATAGGATATATTTGATGCTAATCCATAATCATTATGTTCTTTTCTGGGTCTCGCGATTTATAAAAATGAAGCCGTTGTGATATTAAGAATGTATGTGAGAACCTCATCGAGGTTTGATTCAGTGATGTTATTTGGTTCACCCTCTGGAAAACTATATTTTAAATTTTATTTTTAACGATTTATGGTTCACTTGCATAACAAATTTAGATGTAGTGATAGTTAGTATAAATTAATATGTAGTTATAGTTAGTATAACGAAGGTTTCTGCACTGCTGGGTGGATTAATTTAGTTTTTTTTTGATAATAACAGCAAATATATTAAAAATATGCATTATTTAGATTAATCAAACAAAATATCTTGTTGTCATGAACCGTACGATTGATTTTTATTTTATTGGATTTACTTATACTAAACTTATTTAATACCGCGTAAAAAATCTTCCAAAACGTGTAAAAATTAACCGCGTTATTTCGAAAAACCGCGTAAAAATAATCCGCGTTATTGTAAAAAATCGCGTATAAAAAAGCGGCATAAAAATAACCCGCGTAAAAAAAGACCCCAGTGTAATGTTATTTTTTTGCCAAAATTCGCCAGTCCTTTCAGTTGTCCTGAGTTACGCTCTATCGAAAAGTATTGAGCTCCGATGAACCATTGTGAAAAATTGGAAATATTATTTGTTATGCTGATGAACAATATGGAAATTTTGATTTCACTAAACCATATTTAATTATATGGACTTTGTACAAGATAGCAAAAGATTACTTTTAACTCGAATCCTGTTTATTTTCCTTTTTTTTCCATCTTTGGTTTTCTAGACTGTCGGTCAGTTTTTTGCCTCTATTTTTATATGACTGTGGTTGTGAGCGGTTAATCTGAGAATATTATTCAACGACTTTTTCTCGTCTTAATTTTGTAATTAATGATTATTCTTTTAAATTCGTTCATATTATTTTCGGTGGTTCATTAAGATAATCCTGTCAGAATCAGCCTGAGAATCCGAGAATTAGAATTGCTTGGGACGGAGCTTTCTTTTGTACCGCGAATGATTGATTGTCTTCTAACACATGTTGGTATTGCGAACTCATTAACTTGATGAAGTTACCTGGTAGCAACGTTCTTGCGTGTCGGAGAATTAAATCGTTCCATGAAAGGCGAAATAATTATCTAGATCCGAAAAGAAATTAATGAATTTAGATTGAGTCTCGTGACTTTTACTACAGGCGGAAATAAGTGTCTAAAAACGCAGCAATTTTCCACGGTTCTCAACAGTCTCCCTAGACCGGGCGGCAGAGCCATCAATCTATTTTCAGCAAAATC